>NC_043013.1:25903159-25918159 GCF_006345805.1 Octopus sinensis
AAATTTTAAATGTCACAGTGGCATCCATTTAATAAGTTCCATGATCTTTGTCCGTCTATGAGTTCTCGCTGTTTCTAATTCACATAATATTTCAGTGATACAAACTTGTCAAAAGCTTCATAATTATTTTCTTCCAAGAATAGTTTTACTCCCAACAGAGCGAGTATAATGTTTATTGTCGAGAGAGATGTCCTCACACCTTCTCACTCGTTTCATTGTTGCCTGTACTTTCTCCTGAAACTGCATCAGTATTCTCGAATGAAACAACCGGTTGTTCTTCTCTTGGGATGTTGTAATACTTCAGATAACAGATTGGATTAGATATTCTTCAAACTGTTCTTCCGTCATCGTGCCAGGAAGAAGAGTTCATCACAGTTTCCTCTTCTTCAGCAACGGACACATTGACAGCTGTAAAACCAGTCTTATCGAAACAATTGACGACCGCGGAAATCTTAAAACGTACCTACGATTTTCAGATTAGATGAGTAATATTCAGTAATGTTGTGTTTTTCTTTTGGGGTGAGGAGAAGGGGAAGGAGTTTCAAGTTTATTTGCTTTTATTTCTTGAAGCTAGATAGCCATTAATGTCAAAAGTCAGCTTTCTGGCCGACTCGCCTCTCTTCGGTAATTTCAGACCTTTTAAAATGATCACGAGGTTGAATTGCTGATGTGTTTGTTGGAAGAAATATAATTTTCACTTGTTTAAGATTCTGGCACTGTTGAATGGGTGATCCAATTGCCAAGAAGCAACACTTGTTTTTTTTTCTTCTTAGTTTGGGTCATCTTTCACCCTTCAGTGGTTCCTTCTGTGCTGATTTATAGGTTACCGAGAAGGTACCATCCAGATTCTTTTCCCAAACACTAATAATTATTATCTTTTTCTCTCTTTCGTACATAACTGTTATTCTTTTTCTCTTATACTTCGAGCACTTTCACCAGCATCGTTTTCATTTAAGACTGTCTTTATATTACATTACAGGATTATTTGTTTGTTATTTGTTCAATTCACGGTGTATCGTATGTCAAGATTTACCGAGGTCAAAATAATAAAACTCATTATTAGAGTCTAGCATATCTTAGAATTGGTAAGATAAGCCATTGTAATCATGGAATGCCATAAACACTCTTCCCGTGTGGATTATATATTCTAAAACTTCCGAATGACCATGAATGACCATGGGATTGCACCCAGGAAGCTCTCCTCCGAGGTGCAAGTCCGGGCAAGGTTGTTTAGGGAAGACCAGCAGTCGCCCATATGTACCAACCTCCTACCGATGTTATCCAAGGGAAAGGCAAAGGCTGATACAGCTTGGCACCAGTGACATCGCAACTCATTTCTACAGCTGAGTGAACTGGAGCAACGTGAAATAAAGTGTCTTGCTCAAGAAGTCAGCACACAGCCCGGTCCGGGAATAGAACCCATTGTCACGTGATTGTGAGCCTGACGCTCTAGCCATTGAGCCATACACCTTCACTACATGGCAATATCATATAATTTACTAATGTTTTACTTAGCTAATGATTTATTTGTATATATCGGCATTTCAATCGTTTCACTTAACATTTTTGATATTTTTGTTTTGAAAATTTATTAACTACTCATTCTAAAACTGATTCATGTCATTTTCTTCATTATTTCATAAAAACTTCGCGCACTTTATTTGCTTGATAACCTTCAATTACTCTACTTTAATCCGTCACACATATTAACAAAAAATAATAATAAATACCACGTTATGATTAGTCAAAAGATAACAACTAGTGCTATACAGGTTAAGAAATATTTAATTGCGCCGATCACAAACAAATCGAGTCAATATCTAGTGCTTTTCATTCAAAACAATCTATTTTAAAAATGTTATCGATAATGATTATTATTATTATTATATTATTATTATTATATTATTATTATTATATTATTATTATATTATTATATTATTATTATTATTATTCAGTAGTAGTTTTATTTTTATAGCGTGCTTTCACTTCACTACCGAGCGCAGCTTGTGTGCCTTGGGTATGTGCTGTGATTTGTTGTGATGCTCTGATGGTTATTGTATGGAAAGTGTTTGCGTAGGATGTGTGCAGTGCCTAGTAGTGCAATTTTCTGTATGTTATATGTGTTTGTAAGTCCTGGTGTTTTTGTTATGTATTTGTCTGAATATTTTTTTATCATGCCTAATGCACCTACTATGATGATAGGAATTGTTTCTGTTTTCAGGTCCACATTCTAGTTATTATTATTATTATATTATTATTATTATTATTATTATTATTATTATTATTATTATTATTATTATTATTATTATTATCATTATTATATTATATTATTATTATTATTATATTATTATTATTATTATTAAAGAATTTTATTACGCAATTAAAAATAAGTTAAAAATACACCGGATTTGAACTTCAGTGGTCTTTAAATCCTTGAAATGGTAAGAGTAGTTGGAGCACCTGTGATTCTTGTTGTGTCAATTGTCTGTAAACACGAAGAACTGATTCCTGTCTTTGAAACACATCATGAAAGCGGAAACGTCCAGAATCTCTTTCATCATATCAAATTAATGTTTTATTTCCATGGAACATTTCGTCTAATTTTTACGCAAAATCGATTTTAAAATATTGTACAATTAAACGGAATCATCTACAAATATGTATGCATGTGTATGTATGTATGTATGTATGTATGTATGTATGTATGTATGTATGTATGTATGTATGTATGTGTTTGTGTGTGCGTTCGTGTGTGTACGTATATATAAATATATATATCTTTCAAATTTATGGGAAACGTTTTGAATATGCCAATGAAGATCTTATTCCATTATGGCCGGCCACAGTCTAATGATGCTGACTAGTGAACCAGTTTTATGGGGTTGCATCGAGCTGTACCGATATAATGTAGGAGAAATATAGTAAGAATAGCAATAATCCTTAGATGCAATTAATAAACGTTTAATGCATCGCTACACGCGTTTCCACAAATGAGAATTGTGGAAACGCGCGTAGCGATTCAGTAAATGTTTATAAATTCCACCCATGGACTATTGTTATTATTATTATTGGAAACATATTTCTTTAAAAAATCGACGCAGGAATGATTGCGTGGTAAGAAGCTTGCTTCCTAAGCACATGGATCCGGGTTCAGTGTGGTACCTTGGTCAAGTGTCTTCTGCTATAGCCTCGGGCCGACCAAAGCCTTGTGAGTGGATTTGGTAGGTGGAAACTGAAACATATGTGTGTGAGTGTGTGTCTGTGTTTGCTGCCCACCACCACTTGTCAGCCGGTGCTGGTTTGTTTCTGTCCCCGTAGCTTAGCGGTTTGGCAAAAGAAAATAAATACCAGGCTTAAGAAAAATATGTTCTGGAGTCGATTCGTTCGATTAAAAATTCTTGGTGCTCTAGCATGGCCTGAGTCTAATAAGTTACACAAGAAAAAGATATAATATACACACACACATACATACATGCATACGTACATTACATACATGCATGCATGACATACATACATACATACATACATAACATACATACATACATACCTATATATATATATTATATATATATATCTATATATATATATATATATATATATATGCGGCGCACGCACACACACACACACACACACACATACCCACAAACATTATGCGCGCGCACATGTGTATAGTTCAATTCGTATATTATTAACGTATTATTTTTAATTGCGTAATAAAAATTCTTCAAATAATAATAATAATCATAATAATAATAATCGTTATCGATAACGTTTTAAAAATAGATTGTTTTGAAACAAGAGCGATAAATATTGACGAAATAAACCTGTGATTCTCTCGGTATTTCTTAAAGCACGTGTTATCAGTTGTGTTTGGCTGCTTCAGAGTATGTGAATATTGTTGTCAGAACGAATGACCCTGGTTAAGCATGAGTAATTGAAGGTTATCAAGTCAATTAGGTGTACACAGTTGGTTATCTTATGGAATAATGCGGAAAATAACACGATAATCGTTATCGGGACATGAATCTGTTTTAACATGAGTAATCAAAGAATTTCAATATTCAATCAAAAAGATGAAAATTACTCTGCTGCTATGACTGGATTAAATTAACACGTGCACCAATCACACGGACAGCATTCGACTTTTTTCTAGCCAAAGGATTTTTAAATCAATATTTATATGGTATTAGTTGTAGCTTTATTTACTTCGAGTTTCACCGTTAAAACGAATTTTATATATGTGTGTGTGTGTGTGTGTGTGTATGTCTATATGTTCGTATATATGTGAACTATATATGATATATCTATCTATCTATCTATCTATCTATCTATCTATCTATCTATCTATCTATCTATCCATCTATCTATCTATTCTATATATATATATATATATTATATATATATATATATATATATATATATGCAAGGAATCATTAAAATTTTCTTTCATTCGAGCATTCTGCATTTTTACAATTTTTCCTTGCTTATCATTTCTCCACGTGCGGTCAAACACACACCCACCATTTATTGATCTATATATATTATATATATAGATATATATATATATCTATATATATATATATATATATATATATATATATATATATATATATATATATATAAATATTTGAATTTTATTCTCACCAATGCCACCGTGAGCGCTACGCCATCGTACAAGGTGGATAATACACGACCACCTTTGCCTAGACGACCTTAAGATCAAATTTAGAATTCTTCCAAAGACGAACCCTGTGCCATACACAAATATATATATATATATAAGAAACAAGTTTAAAATAATGGTCATTACATAGAATTCCTTTATTTAAGCAAATCTGGCTTACAGTTGTTTCCAGTAGTCATTATAGGTACATTACTGATAAGTTTCCTCAATTGGTTTATTGAGCAACTGAGGCAAATTGAACAACTTAAGAAAATTAATGCTACTTTCGTCAGGGTCATTTTTGGATATAGCAAAAAGAGCACTTGAGGAATGGCTATTGCGTGGGGAAGGTGGGGATAGATGGAGATGTTGAAGTAGAATAGAGAACAGGGATGACAAGTTACAAAGAGGTGGAATCAAGTGAGTGGTTCAGGAGTCACTTAGTAGAAGTAGGGGCAGTGTATTACTAAATTTGGATGAGGGATATTCTCAAACATGGGTCATCACCCATTACCATATATATCTATCTATCTATCTATCTATCTATCTATCTATCTATATCTATCTATCTATCTATCTATCTATCTATCTATCTATCTAGATAGATAGATAGATAGATAGATAGATAGATAGACAGACAGACAGACAGATAGATAGATAGATAGATAGATAGATAGATAGATAGATAGATAGATAGATAGATAGATAGATAGATAGATTGATAGATAGATAGATAGATAGATAGATAGATAGATAGATAGATAGATAGATAGATAGATAGATAGATAGATAGATAGACAGATAGATAGATGACCGAGGGGGAGTCTCCCATATATATATATATATATACCGGAGTAAACACATAAATGTGAAACAAGGTGGAAAAAAGAGTACTCAAATACCAGTGGTAGAGTAATATGCTTTATTTAAAGCAGCAGAAAATTCAACAAAATCTGTTACTCTGAGTTTCTCGTTGCCGTTTATCAGACAGTTTTTGCTAGAATGGAACCGATATATCATTGGAATTGATATATCGGTTCCATTCTAGCAAAAACTGTCTGATGAACGGCAACGAGAAACTCAGAGTAACAGATTTGTTGAATTTTTGCTGCTGCTTTAAATAAAGTATATATATATATTATATATATATATATATATATTATATATATATATATATATGAACTTTAATCCCTATAACAGAATGCAATAGAGCATTTCCCTGATGATCACTTGTAGTTAGACATCCAAATGCACTTGGAATATCCGATGCCGAGAGTCCAATGGTGAAACGTACGTAGGAACTAAATATTTATATATAGGCGTTCATCTGAATTTCCACTACGCATGTTTTGTGTATCATAACTAGTGACATGCTGAACTCAGCGGTTCGACTAACTGGATATCGATAATCTTCGTGGACCTCTAATCATATAGTGCTTATCGCAATTCCAACACTACACGCATAATACATACATATATATATATATATATATATATAGATATATATATATTATATCTTATATATAATAAAAACTGAGAATGTGTGTCTGTCTGTCTGTGTGTTTCCCTACACTTGAGAACTACCCAACCAATTTCATTCAAATTTTACATATGCCCTACTTAGGATCCACGTAGTTTCATGGGCAAAAAAAATGTTCAACTTCTTGCCTAGAGCGAGCCAAGCAATATCATATCTTCTCCACTATTTCAGTATACGTGTTAAAAGTGAAACAAAAATATTCTCTATTTTATGTCAGATGCTTTCACTTTAACAATAAAAATAATAACAATTGAATTATATGTAGTAAGTAATAATTAAAATCAAACTAAAGTATAATATAATCGTATTATAAAAGTATAATATAATCGCATATGCGAGCAAAAAGTAAAAATAGCAATTGATATAAAATTGCATTAATGATTTGAACTTGAATAAGTGGTTTCACATCAATGGGAATAAATTAAAAATAAAATTAGCATTCAGAAATGGAAAAGTCCAGATGGATAATAAAAAATTAAATTAAAGAAAAGACTATTGTCTATAAAGTATACAATGTAGAGAAAAAAAGAGTCTGTTATATATTTTGAGTATTGTTATCACTAGCGATATCAAGATATAACTTTGTATTTTGCATTTTATGTGTAGATGTATATATATAGATGTACATGTAATATGTACACATATATATACACATATATACATGCACTAGCACTACGACCCGGCAACGACGGGTCTTTAATGCTAGTATATATATACATATATAGTCTTTTATTCTTTTACTTGTTTCAGTCATTTGACTGCGGTCATGCTGGAGCACCGCCTTTAGTCGAACAAATCAACCCAGGACTTATCCTTTGTAAGCCTAGTACTTATTCTATCGGTATCATTTGCCGAACCGCTAGCTTACGGGAACGTAAACATACCAACATCGGTTGTGAGGTGATGGTGGTGGTGGTGGGGTCAAACATAGACGCACAAATACATACATACATACATACATACACACAAACACACACACATATATATACGACGGGCTTCTTTCAGCTTCCGTCTACCAATACCACTCACAAGACTTTGGTCGGCCCGAGACTATAGTAGAAGGCACTTGCCCAAGGTACCATGTAGTGGGACTGAACCCAGAACCATGTGTTGGGGAGTAACCTTATTACCACACAGTCACGGCTACGCATATATGTATATATATATATATATATTATATATATATATATTATAATATATATATATATATATCTCTATGTGGTGTGTGTGTGTGTGTGTGTGTGGTGTGTACATATTGTAATATATGCATGTATATACATAGATACACCCACACAACACGCACGTGCGCGCTCGTACACACCACACCACACACCACACACACACACTTATATCATTTCCTGTGTATGTGTGGTTTTACAAAAGACGCCATTTATTGAGAGACTGTGTATAAGTTACACAACGTATTGAGTTACAGACAAAAAAAACAACCTTCTCAATTTCTAAGAGGTCGCTATTTCTATCACTTTAAATATAATGCTTCGCTTGAGAATAATGCAATTTAGAACTTCATTACATGTAATGTCATCTTTCAAAATAATGTAGGCGTAAAACACAAAATGAGGACCTTTTCAGTAACAGGAGCAAATTGAAAATGCAAGAACTGTACTGAAAACTAAAAACTAGGTTAACATACGCATTTATAGGTGTTCAAAATATATTAAATTGATGTAAATGACGTATTTTATTTCTAATTTTGGTTATAAATTTTGAGGGGAGGGGTAAGTAGATTACATTGACACCAAAGTTCATCTGGCAATTTATTTTATAGGACGAAAGGCGGATCTTTGTAGTTTTCGTCCCTGTTTACAATTAGTTTAAGAACATTTTTTACTGTATCATATAGATGTAATATTTGACGCTGAATCCAAATTTGTTATTCATTTATTCCAGAAAAAATTTGCAAAAATGTTACAGGTGTTCAAAGCTTGATAATTTTCAGAATTTTCAATCAATCAGAAAACAGCGCGTTCGCTGCCTCTTCCATCAGGGTGTTGGGCATCGACATGTCAAATCATGAAACTAGCTACAGTAAACAAACCAACGGAAGTTGCTAGAAATAACAGTCAAAACATTAAAATATACACGAGCAAAGTTAGCATTAAAGCATACGCGAGCAAATTAAATATTTAAAAGCTACGAACAAACCAACAGAAGTTGCTAGAAATAACAGCCAAAACATGGTTTAAAACAGACATTTATTAGTTTAAAAAATTCAAGAACGACAGTTTGCAATACACTCTAGGATTTTATAAACTAAATTACTTTTCTCATATCTCCTTCTCCACATAAATTCACAAAAATAAGAGTCAACCATGAATTGGCGTGTTCCACACCGACGTTTGTTTCCTACACTCCTTGTCCGCATGCGCAGCATATTTGGTTACTATGGAAGCAGAGTGTAAAATACTCGCTTCTGATTGGCTAAAATATCCAAATTTTGCAAATTTTAAAGGCTAATAACTCTTTTTGATTTGATAGACGGAAACTGAAAGAAACCGGTCGTATATATATATAATATATTAATAAATAAAACATATGTATATATATATATATATATATATACATATATGTACGTACCTAAATCTACATGTATACATACACGCATATATGAGTACGGGACACCAAAAAAACGTCGAACACAATGAGAAACGAAAACAAAGACACAAACACAAGGAACTGGACATTTTTCTTAAACAACAAAATAGTAGAGTACAGGACAAATGACACAAGGAAAAAAAACCCTTCTTCAGTCGCCATGGTTTCATCTACTCTACGTTTCGAAGGTGAAGGCAAGACGTATCTTCGATAAGAAACTTTCCTTCCTGCGAAAAGCAAATCAAATAAATTTTGAGATCATTTTGCAGAGGGGTAAAATGGTAACAAAACCAGGACAGTAAACAGTACAAAATATAGAGCAGTAAAAGGCAGACAAGGAAAATAACAAGACAAGAAGGGCTTTTAACGCCGAACGAACGAAAAAAAATTATTACGAACGCTAATTTCTGTGAACGGCGAACGGAGCAAAGAAAATTGCCGTCCACAACCCCAAGAAGGTCAGGCTAGAAAGACAGTAGCGGAGCTCTCGTCGCGGGTCAACGACGGGAGGGAGAAGGAGGAGCAAGAGAAAGGGAGAGAAGAAAGGGGAATGGTTGTGAGGAAACCATGAAGAATGAGAGAGAGGGAGGGAGAGAGAGTGAAGAATGAGAGAGAGGGAGGGAGATAGAGTGAAGAATGATAGAGAGAGAGACAGTTAAGTAGAAGAAAAGGAAATCAAAGAATTAGGGCTGAGAAAGAGATGGGACAGAAAGGTTAAGAGTGCGCATCAAAATTAATAACAAGAACAATCTTACTTAGAAAGGGATGCGTGCGTTCCGTTTTATCTCAAGATTGATCAGTTAGGTTTGGCCCAGGGTTAAGCAATTCTTTCTAATTTTCGTACGAGATCAGCAATTTTGAGGGGAAGTGAAGTCAATTATATCGAACCCATTGTTCAACTTAAAGACAGACGAAATACTGCTAAGCATTTAGTCCGGCGTGCTAACGATTCTGTCCAATGCCTTATAATGGTTTCAAATTTTGACACAAGGCCAGCAAGTTCGAGCCCAGTGCACAACTGGTACGTATTTTATCGAACCCGAAGGATGCGAAGGAAAATCGACCTCGGCGAAATTTGAATTCGGAATGTAGAAATGGAGAAAAGCATTTTGTCCGGACAAAATGCCGCTAAGCACTTAGACTGGTCTGCTGACAATTCCACCAGTTCGCTGCCTTAGTAATGGTCTCAAATTTTGGTACAAAATTGAGAGAGAGAGAGAGAGAGAGAGAGAGAGAGAGAGGAGAGACAGACAGACAGACAGACAGACAGACAGAAAGGGAGAGAGAGAGAGAGAGAGAGAGAGAGAGAGAGAGAGAGAGAGAGAGATAGAGAGAGAGAGGGTCAATTTCAGTGATCCCAGTGCTCAAGCAGTACTTACTTTATCGATCTCGGCGGAATTTGAACTCAGAATGTAAAGACAGACGGAATATCACTAAGCATTTTACTCGGTGCGCAAACGATCCTGCCGGTTCACCGCCTTTGTGATGATGATGATGATGATGATGATAATAATAATAATAATAATAATAATATAATAATAATAATAATAATAATAATAATTGTCTTGGTATAAAATATGGGCTACAGCAAATATTATGCTCAATACCACAGATTTGCTTGTCAATTGTTTGATCTTAAACAGTTGAGCATGTCCCTTAGTGGCTGACAATATATGCATCTCTGATCATGAGCATAAGTAGTGGGGAAGCAGCATAACCATGGTTGAGAGGGATTCTCTGGGGTTTGAATAATTCACCTCTGGAAACATGGGTGTTTTGTTCAACATCCTTAAACAACCCTTATTCAGGGACCTTTTGAGCGGGATGGGTTCCTCGACTAGAAGAAAATTCTAACTGGGCCCCACCTGCAAGTTCATGTGCTGTTTATCTTGATATGAGATCACTTTGTCGCGCACATATGGTTGTGATGCATGTGCCTAGTGTACCGTTATCAGACGAGTAGTCATGATGGGTATACTGGGCTTCGTGTATTTTAGCACCAGTGTCACTTTGAGTGCATGCACTGCTCTCTCACTCAATAATAATAATAATAATAATAATAATAATAATAATAATAATGATATAATCCTTTCTACTATAGGCACAAAGCTTGGATTTTGTGGAGAGATGGACAATCGATCACATCGACCCCAGTATATGACTGGTAATTAATTTATCGACCCCGAATAGATGAAAATAATAATAATAATAATAATACTTTCAAATTTTTCCACAAGGGAAGTAATTTGGGGGCGTGGCGATGAGTCGATTACATCGACCTCCAATGTTCAACTGACAACTATTTTATCGATCCCGAAAGGGATGAAAGGAAAAGCTGACCTCGGCGGAATTTGAACTTAAAGCGTGAAGACGGACGAAATGACGCTGAACATTTCGCCCGGCGCGGTAATGACTTTACCAGCTCACCGCCATCCCCTGAGGTTAAGCAGTAACAATTCTAGTATTTACATGCTCGCTGCAAGAGGCTCAAAACAATCCGTGTGTTATATAAAAAGCTGTTATCAAACATTAATCCCACCTAATTGGTGGGTTTTTTTGTTTCTTATTTCGTTTTTGTATCAGATTTATCTGATAATGAAGCAGCTATTACGGTGTCATTACTTAAAAACATCTCTGTTTGACGATAATAATCGCTTTAACGAAATATAATTTCCTATTCCCAGTTTTCAAATCAAATATCTGCTGTGTGTGTGTGTGTGTGTAAGTGCATGTGTGCGTTTGTGTATGGATATGTGTGTGCGTGTATGTGTGTGTGTGTGGTGATTATGGCAAACAGATAAATTTTCCTAAATTTTAAGCAACGAACAAATTTCCTTGCTTCTTTTATTTGTTTCTTTATTTATGTATTTGAAAAAAAAAACGAAATTATTTCTTAATTTATTTTCATTTTTTTAAAAATTCCACCCGGAAAAAGTCTGTTCTTTTGTTATCACTGTACAAGTTGAGCACTGGATTCGGTGCAGTCGAATAGCTCCCCCACCCTACCCCACACGCCCCCAAAAGGAAATTTCAGGCCTTGTGCCCATGCAGAGGAAATGCTTAAAGGTATTTCTGGCGGTTATGCGTTCTGAGTTCGAATTCCGCCCAAGTCCACTTTGCCTTTCGTGTTTTACATTGACATACATCTTGAATAATTCACCTTTGGAAACATGGGTGTTTCATTCAACATTACTAAACAACCCTTATTCGGGGGCCTTTTGAGCTGGTTGGGCTACTCGATCTGGGTCCCACTTGCAAGGTCATGCTTAATTGGTAAATAATTACCAGTTGAACACTGGGGTCCCTCAAACTTGCAAGTCTTTTACCATTATCATTGAGTGAGAGTGCAGTGCATGCCATCAAAGTGACACTGGGGTATGAATATACGAAACCCAATATACCCATCATGACCCGTCTGATAAGAGTTCACCTGGCATATGCAACCAAATGTGCGCGAAACGGTGAACTCATATCAAGATAAACAGCACGTGACCTTGCAGGCGAGACCCAGTTAGAATTTTCTTCAGAACGAGTAGCCCAACTCGTTCAACAGGTCCCTGAATAAGGGTTGTTTAGGGATGTTAAATGAAACACCCATGTTTCCAAAGGTGAATTAGTCAAACTCCAAAGAATTCCTCTCAACACATGGCTATGGTGCTCCCCCACTAAGGGACACTCTCAACTGACAAGCAAATATGTGGTATTGAACAGAATATTTACTGTAGCTAATCTTTTATACCAAGACAAAACAATGTACATGATAACGCTTCTACTCAGTTAAGATCAAAAACCATCAGAGTCACTGCTTGGTACTGAATCATATTATTATTATTATCATTATTATTATTATTATTAATATTATTATTATTATTATTATTATTATTATTATATTATTATTATTATTATCATATCGATCCCAGTGCGTAAATAAGTACCAGTTATGCACTGGGTCGATGTAATCTACTTAAACCCTTTGTCTGTCATTGTTTTACCCTCTATGTTTAGCTCCCTGTGGACAATAAATAAATAAATTATTATTATTATTATTATTATTATTATTATTATTATTATTATCATTATCATTATCATTATTATTATTATTATTATTCAGTAGTTTTATTTTTTATAGCGTGCTTTCACTTCACTACCGAGCGCAGCTCTGTGTGCCTTGGGTATGTGCTGTGATTTGTTGTGATACTCTGATGGTTATTGTATGGAAAGTGTTCTGCGTAGGATGTGTGCAGTGCCTAGTAGTGCAATTTTCTGTATGTTATATGTGTTTGTAAGTCCTGGTGTTTTTATTATGTATTTGTCTGAATATTTTTTTATCATGCCTAATGCACCTACTGTGATAGGATTTGTTTCTTCTGTTTTTAGATTCCACATTCTGGTTACCTCCATTTCCAGGTCTTTGTATTTTGAAAGTTTCTCCATTTCTTTTAGAACACTTTGTCATCTGCCGTATTGATACATCAATTAGAAAGCATTTTTTTCTTCATGATCTCTGACAACTATATCTGGTCTGTGGCCTTAATTTCTCTATCTCTATCGGTGTGTATTATTATTATATTATTATTATTATTATTATTATTATTATTATTATATTATTATTAATTATTATCATTATCATTATCATTATTATTATTATTATTATAATTCAGTAGTTTTATTTTTTATTACGTGCTTTCACTGCACTACCGAGCGCAGCTCTGTGTGCCTTGGGTATGTGCTGTGGTTTGTTGTGGTGCTCTTATTTTCACTGTATTGAAAGTCTTTTACGTAGGATGTGTGCGGCGCCTGCTAGAGCTATTTTCTGTATGTCATATGTACTTGTGAGTCCTGGTGTTTTTGTTATGTATTAGTCTGGATGTTTTTTTAATCATACCTACTGCGCCAACTATAACAGGAATTGTCTCTGTTTTTAGGCTCCACATTCGAGTTACCGCTATCAATGATTATTATTATTGTTGTTGTTGTTGTTGTTGTTGTTGTTGTTGTTATTATTATTATTCAGCTGGCATCAAAACGAGAATAATCAATTAAAAAGAAAACTTCATAAAAATTATCATCAAGCTGTTATTATTAAATATATATTTGTAGAATGTATTGGTTTTATGGCATATCACCTTGGCACAGAGAAAACATTGACTGAACACCAAGCAAGCAGGCGGCATCCATATAGGTAGGGTGTGTGGTGTACATATTCAGGATATGATCAAACAATCCCAAAAGCAATATCCGGCCTTGTCATCCGAGTTTTATATTCTATTTCTGTCTACATTTGCAGCTAATCCTCTGGCAAACAGTTTTGCCATATTCCGTGTTCATCTGTTTCACTGTCTCATTTCCATAAAGTCTGCATTGGAACTAAAATTGAGAGAACCTTTCAATGTAACTTTAGCGTGTTTCTGACCAACTTACATTACAACGTCTATTAGTATGTATTATGTATGTATGTATGTATGTATGTATGTATGTATGTATGTATGTATACGGACACAGATCATGTGCCGATAGCCAGCAGGAAAATGTGCTTTCCTGGAGCTAAAAAGTAGTAACATCATCCTCCGCAGGACTGCCACTTTGCGTTGGTAAACAGACTTTACCATATATATATATGTATATATTATATATATATATCTATATATATATATTATATATATATATTATATATATATAATATATATATATATATGTTATATATATATATATATTATATATTTTATTATTTAATTTATTTTATATTTACACCACAACACACACAGAGTAATGCCTCTATATACGAGTTAATTTGTTCCTGGAGACCGCTCGTAAGCGAAAACTCGTAAAAGCTGAGCAATAATTTCCCATAGTAGCAATGTTATAAATCGTAATTCGTTCCCAGAAAAATATTTTACCTATAGAATTTATAATACTCGTAAATAAATGGCAACAAAACAACAGTAGAAAGTAAAGAATGTTCTATGTAAACTGAGTATTCAAGTGTTTCTTAATGAAACTTTTCCAAACCGGTGGAGTGAAAGAGACGGTCCAGTTCCCTGGCCACCTAGGTCACCAGATATAACCCCTCTAGGGATTACAGGGCTACTTTAAAAACAGATTGTATAAGGCCTCAATGGTCCCAAAGAAAAAAGAAAAAAAAAACCATATCCAAAACTGATGAGGGAATGCTCAGCAATCA
>NC_043013.1:25923159-25968159 GCF_006345805.1 Octopus sinensis
AAAAGATGACAGGCATAGGGAGGAATATAGTTGTTGCGCGGATGGTAATCGAACCAAGAAAGAAAGGTCAGGCTTGGCCGAACACCGGTAACGTGGAGAGAGAGGAGAGAGATAGAGGCAGAGGGATAGAAGGATTAGGGAGAGCCGAGAAAAAAAAAAAAGAAAAGGGACACAGTGAAGTGAAAGAGGAGGGAAGGTGAGAATGAAGAGAACGACAAGAAATGTGAGAGAGGGGGAACGAAAGAAAGAAGAGTGGAAAGAACGAAGTAAGTGTGAAGGGGCTGATAGAAAGAAAGAATGAAAGAATAAGAGATTCATACAAAATTTAAATGAATGAATGCGTTAGTGTGTATTTATCTATGCATATACAGGGGGGGGGGTAAATATTCGTGCATGTCAAAATTCTTTATTTATTTAATTTCTAATGAACATAAATGGGATATACCAATACTATATTTGCATACACATGCATAAACTAAGAATATGCAAAAGAAACTAATAAATTATAGTAACCAAGGAATTTATATTCAATTATAAATATTTAGGGGTGGAAAAAGTATTCGTACAGAGCATAAATAACTGATAGTTCTGATTTAATACTTCGTAGCATAACTATTATTCAGTTCCACTTCAACCAATCGCTTTTTGTAGTTCTTTATCAATGACTCACATGTTTCTTTAGGAATTTTTTCCCATTCTTGACAAATTTTCTTCAAATCTGCAATGCACGTTGGGGCTCTTGAATGAATTTTAATTTTCAAAAAGCGCCACAAATTTTCAATGGGGTTCAAGTCAGGCTTGGCCATTTTAATAATTTCATATTGTGATCGACAATCCATTTTTTGGTAGACTTCGCCGTGTGCTTAGGGTCGTTACCCTGTTGTAAAACCCACCCTTCACAAAGCTGGAGGTTTTTCTACAGAGTCCCATAAATTATTGTTCAAAATATTTTGGTACATCTTTTCATTCATTCTACCATTTATCACATGTAAATTGCCAGTACCATTTGCAGAGAAACACCCCTTCACCATGATGTTACCAACTCCAAACTTTACGGTAGGAATTGTGTCTTTCCTCCAAACATGGCTACGCGAATTTCGTCCAAACAATTCAATTTTCGACTCGTCTGTCCATAGAACATTTTCCCAGAGTGTATCAGATTTATCTTTATGTTCGTAAACAAATTTTAAACGGGCATCTCTATGCCTTTTAGTTAACAGCGGAGTTTTTCTAGGAGAGCGTGACTTCAGTTCATTCCTATGAAGTTCATTGTTGATTGTTCGTAGTGTAACACTAGTCCCTGAAGCTAACAAATCTCCTTTCTGGTGATCATTGCATTTTCTTCGATTCTTCGCTTCATTTTTCTTAAAGATCTAGGGGAATCTAGCGTGGTGCACCGGATCTTATTCTGTTCTCAACAGTTCCCGATTCTTTATATCTTTGAATAAATGAAGATATGGTAGAAAATGGAATACAAAGGGTCTCTGATATTTTCCTGTAACTTTTACCCGCTTTCCATTGTTCAATGATTAAATTTTCCACTGAATTTGTGAGTTCTTTACTTTTTGCCATTATTACGATACTACTTTATGTTGTCTCAGTGCTGAATGAAGAAGCTAGTGTTTTGACACTTAAAAATGACAACTGTTAAGATTATTGGAACAAACGAGAAAGTTCTATTAAAAAAAATTATTTCAACAGTATTTTGTGGCAGAGAAAATCATAAATTTATTCTGTACGAATACTTTTTTCACCCCTAAATATTTATAATTGCATATAAATTCATTAGTTACTATAATTTATTAATTTTTGTATGTGCATATTCTTAGTTTATGCATGTGTATGCAAATATAGTATTGGTATATCCCATTTATGATCATTAGAAATTAAATAAATGAAGAATTTTGATATGTACGAATATTTATTTCCCCCCACTGTATATATATATATATATATATATATATATATATAATATATATATATATAGATAGATAGTAGATAGATAGATAGATAGATAGATAGATAGATAGATAGATAGATAGATAGATATAGATATTATATATATATATAATATATATATATTATATATATATATATATATAATATATATATACTTTTACATGCATTTATTTGTATTGGCATCCTTTCTGTCTCAGGAGACAATGGAGTTGCGCATGAAGTAGTCTAGTCCGGCTTTTATATTTCATGTCCTGATACATTTCCTGCTGTGGCTGTGTAGTCCTATCCTGGACAAACACTCCCTCTGGCAGGTACCGCAAATGTAGTGAAGACTGTTCCTGGCTTGTTGTAGTGCCATAGTCTCTTGTTTACGTCTCTTCCTTTCTTTCCATTTCTCCTCTCTCTCTCTCTCTCTGTCACTCCTTTGTATTCCCTCTTTTACGGTACGTCGCCATTCTCCGCGGTTGCCGGCAACTGCCTCCCAACCGCTAATATTGATGTTGCAGGCCTTCATGTCCCTTTTGCAAACATCCTTGTAACGTAAGATCGGTCTACCCACAGACCTAGTACCCCTAGCAAGCTCTCCGTAGAGTATGTCCTTGGGGATTCTGCCATCTTTCATACGGCTAACATGCCCAAGCCATCTCATACGACTTTGTGTGAGGAGTGCAAACATGCTTGGTATTCCTGCTTGCCTGAGGACATCTTTGTTGGAGATATGATTCTGCCATTTGATGCGGAGGATTTTTCGGAGGCAGCGCAGGTGAAAGATGTTTAGGCGACGCTCTTGGCGTGTGTATAGCGTCCAGGTCTCACTTCCATACAGTAGAGTGCTGAGTACACATGCCTGGTAGATCTTCATTTTCGTGGTCTTGGTCAGCTTATTGTTGTCCCAAGCCCGTTTGGAGAGTTGGGCCATCGCAGCAGCTGCCTTGCCAATGCGTATATTGAGCTCAGCGTCAAGGGATAGGTTGTAGGTGACGGTAGAGCCCAGATAGGTAAACTCCACCTCTTGTAATCTGTGGTCTCCAATATGTATGTTTGGGATGTCCGATGTAGCCTGGCCCATGATGTTGGTCTTCTTAAGGCTGATAGCTAAGCCAAAGTCGTTACATGCTTGCTCAAAACAGTTAATGAGCCTTTGGAGGGCTTCTTCTGTGTGTGTTACCAGAGCGGCATCATCAGCAAATAACATCTCCTTGATCAGGACGTTTCCCGTCACTTCTACTGTGCAGAAACACTCCATCATCTGATGTCTGAAAGGCATGTGAAAGTAAGAGCGAGAAGAAGATGCCAAACAATGTAGGAGCGAGGACACAACCTTGCTTTACCCCGTTTTTTATTTGGAAGGCGGCTGATGTTGAACCGTTGTGCTGTATGGTGCCTTGCATGTCATCATGGAAAGACTTGATGATCCTCAGCAGCTTTGGTGGACATCCGATTTTTTGGAGCAGGATGAAGAGGCCTGTTTTGCTTACCGAGTCAAAAGCCTTTGTTAGATCAATGAAGGCCATATATAATGGCATTCTGCTCTCTGGACTTCTCCTGAAGTTGGCGTATGGAGAATATCATATCGATAGTTGATCTGCTTCTTCTAAAGCCACACTGCGATTCCGGATAGATTCGAGAAGCAAGTAGTTGTAGCCTGGCCAGGATAACGCGGGCAAAGGTCTTTCCAACAGTGCTTAGAAGGGATATACCACGGTAATTGTTACAATCACCAGGGTCACCTTTGTTTTTGTAAAGCGTAATGATGTTAACATCCCGCATATCCTGAGGGACTGTACCCTCTTCCCAGCACTGACACAGAAGCTCATGAAGGTGCCGAAGCAGGATGGTGTTTTTGCCGGCTTTGATGATCACTGACTTTTCCCGGAGCCTTATTTCTTGCTAGGGAGTCAACAGCCTTGGTGAGCTCTGCTATAGATGGCGGACTGTCAAGTTCGCACATGATTGGCAAGATCTTGACACTCTCGACTGCAGCCTCAGCCACTGTGGTCTCCCGTGAGTAGAGATCCTGGTAGTGCTCCACCCATCTATCCATTTGCTTGCCTTGATCCCTGATACATGCATTTATATATAACTTTAAATATGTAAGATGGCTGAATGTGTATATCTGAGTATGATTGCATGTATATGGCTATATGTGTGCATGTAAGCATTTAAGGTTGGTTGTATGTATGCACTTGTGTGATTGCATGCATATATATGAATGTCTGCGTGTATATATGTATATATGCGTGTATGTATTTCTTTTTGTATTTATATATGTACATATATATGTATATGTATGTACGTATGTGTGAATTTATGTACGTGCGTATATATGTATGTGGATGTATATATGGATGTATCTGTGTATATTTATATATGTACGTACATATGTATGTATTTATGTATGTACCTATGTATATTTTCATGTATGTAGTTATATATGCATTAATGTATATATTTATGTACGTAAGTATATATGTATGTGTTTGTATGTTTGTATGTATACATGTATGTTTGTTCTGTTTGTGTATTTATGTATGCGTGTGTGTGCATGTGTGTCAGTTTTGTGTTTTGTGTTTATATATATTTTCCATTATTTATCTCCGTAAACAAAAATAACGGATTAAAGCTAAGTTATTAGGCCAACTGGTGTAATCTTTAAAGTCGAACAAGCAACAGTGATGATTATAATGAGAAACCAATTATTTGGGGAGGCTTATGTAACATAACACAAAGCACCGCTTCCACCACCACCACCAACAACAACAACAACAACAGCAACAACAACAACTATCACCAACGACAATAGCAACAACGTCTGCAACGGCGGCAACAAACGTTAAGACAGACGACCATGATGAAAATTATCCTAATATAAACTATGTGTGTGTGCGCGAACACACACACATACACACACATATACGTACACACACATACGTACACACATATATGTATATATGTGTGTATGTATGTATGTATGCATGTATGTATGTATGTATGTTATTCTTTAAACAAAAATATTATTGAAAGTGACTTTGATTTTGCGGCCAGTTAGGGCATCAGCGGACTGGCTGAAACTTCGAAGTCACTGTCAATAACATTCATATTTAAGTGTGATAAATTTGTACTCTATAAAAGTACAGAGTAATCCATCAGATTAATGTAAAATTGCTTTCATTATAACAACATAAAAACAAGCACTAATACATATATATATATATATATATATATATATATATATACTTTCAGTTTTACATTCGTTATTCATTGTATTATTATTATTATTGAGTGAGAGAGCAGTTCATGCCATCAAAGTGACACTGGGGTAAAATATACGAAGCCCAATATACCCATCATGACTACCCGTCTGATAAAGGTACACCAGGCACATGCATCACAACCATATGTGCGCGACATGGTGATCTCATATCAAGATAAACAGCACATGACCTTGCAGGTGGGGCCCAGTTAGAATTTTCTTCAGGTTGAGTAGCCCATCCCGCTCAAACGGTCCCTGAATAAGGGTTGCTTAAGGATGTTGAAAGAACCACCCATGTTTCCAGAGGTGAACTATTCAAACCCCAAAGAATCCCTCTCAACACATGGCTATGATGCTCCCCCACTACTTCTGCTCGTGATCAGAGATGCACATATCGTCAGCCACTAAGGGACATGCTCAACTGGTTAAGGTCAAACAACTGACAAGCAAATCTGTGGTATTGAGCAGAATATTTGCTGTAGCCCATCTTTTATACCAAGACAAAACAATGTACATGATAACACTTCCAATCAGTTAAGATCAGAAGCCATGAGAGCCACTGCCTGGTACTGCATCAGGGCATTTATTATTATATTATTATTATTATTATTATTATTATTATTATTATTATTATTTTATTATTATAGCTGTTGTCGTTGTCATCGTCGTCGTCACCGTCGTCTGCCTTCTTGTTGTTATTGTTGTTTTTTAACATCGATCAATATGTAGCTTAAAAATCTTATCACCTGAGCTAATTATCATTCGCTTTGATTAGTTAGTTTCAGCTAATTAATATGAGATAGGTAATAGAAAACGAAGGTTCAGTGGGTTTTTTCCCCCTACATTCTCAAATTTCCTCTTATGTTATTCATAATCTTTGTTAACGACGAGTTTCCAAATTTCAGAAACCTTAGTCGCCATGATACATGCTGCCAACTTCTAGAATTTGTGATGAATACCTCAACAGAAAACAATTTTAACAGATCAGCCATTTGAAGCCAAACTACGATTATAGTGATACTTTAATAAAACAAATATATTGGCGCAGGCGTGGCTGTATGGTAAGATTCCGGGTTCAGTCCCACTACATGGCACCTTGGGCAAGTGTCTTCTACTACAGCCTCGAACTGACCAAAGCCTTGTGAGTGGATTTGGCAAACGGAAGCTGAAAGAAGCCTGTCGTATATATATATATATATATATATATATATATATATATAGGTAAACAGTAAAAATAATTACAGACATGGACAAGAACATGAAACACCACAGAGACGACACAAGAACCACAGGACGGGACATTCGAAGCCCTCAGTCATCAGTCAAGAACCAGATCATCTTAGCAATTTCGGCTGATTAGTATGTATGTATGTATGTATGTATGTATTTGTGTGTCTGTGTTTGTCCCCTCACCACCACCATCACTTGACAACCGATGCTGGTGTGTTTACGTCCCTGTAATCCAGCGGTTCGGCAAAAAAGCCTGACAGAATAAGTACGAGGCTTACAAAGAATAAGTCCTGGGGTCGAATTGTTTGACTAAAGGCGATGCTACAGCATGGCCGCAGTCAAATGGCTGAAACCAGTAAACGAATAACAGAATAAAAGAATGCACGTAGATACATTCGTACACACATGATGGAATTGAACTTATAACAGAGTTCCAAGAGTCTAAGAAGTCCCCCACCCCTGCGTGAATTTGTTTTGATTGGATAAAGAGTCGCACAGTACCGAAACCGCTTTTCGGCGCAAGTATAACACTAGTGATACAACATAAGTTGAGACAAGCAGAAATCAGCAGGTGTTTTTACTTTTTTCTTCGTTTAGCTTCTCCTAGAAAGTAGTGCTGACGAGAAAGTCTTCCTAGAAGGATTCCTAACGAGAGCTGGGAGACCTTCCCTTCCAGTTGTTCACGTGCTAGTAAACGTAAAACTGGGAAACCTAGCAAGTGCTACAACTCCGGGTCAGAGTAGATCTAGGAAGAATACTGGCCAAGAGCGGTTCCCCATTTCTCAAAACTCTTGAACTCCTGTAACAGGGTCCCATTATCGGAATCAGTTTAAAGTCATACCTAGGACGTACATACAAACATGCATACATAATACATTCATACTTATGTACATGTATGCATGTCTTCATACATACATGTACGTACGTATGTATGTGTGTATATAGATGTGTGCATGTCTATGCATGTGTATACACTGAACATAAACAGTAAATGTTTTTTTCTAATATTTGTATCTAAGACTAAAAACTATCACAAACTGCGTTATTTGACTGTTTTAAATTCTTGTTATGACTCGCGTAGAACTGTCCTGTTTCTTTACCATGACATATTCATTAAGATTTATGATAAAGTCTTCTGTGTGAGTCTGTTTGTGCATTCATGTGTGTTTGTGCTGAATGTTATCACAAACAGTACGTTTGTGTGACTATGAGAAACTTAAGGTCGTGTCTTCATATCTGTATTCATAATTGTGTAAATTTCTGTGGCCTTCAAACTACTTGTGATGTATTGTATATCGTTGAGTGTTATCGTGTGCGCTAATTCCGAACACTACTAATCAACGTATTCAACCACAAATAAATTGGGAGCCTTGGCTTTACACTTGTTTATTTGCTTGATTAATTAGTTAAACATCCATTTAATTATCAAATAAAGAACTAACACTTGGAGGCCTGTTTTTTTTCTTTTATTCATCGTTTACTAAGAAAAATTGTTTTCTGTTCTGCGCTTTAAAAAAAAATAGCAAAGCTATCTGTATATTAAGTACATCCGGCATATTTGGTGAGTTATACGCATAAATGAACAAAATTACGCAATAAAAAAAACAAAAGAAATAACTGTCATAAGAAGTCTCTCTCTCAACCACAAGGTGCCGGTTCAGTTCCACTGCGTGACACCTTGGGGTAGTCTCTTCTACTATAGTCTAAGATCAACCAAAGATATGTATGTATGTATGTATGTATGTATGTATGTATGTATGTATGAATGTATGTGTGTGTGTGTGTGTGTGTGTCTGTCTGTCTGTCTGTCTATCTATCTATCTATCTATCTATCTATCTATCTATCTATCTATCTATCTATCTATCTATCTATCTATCTAAATTAATGCTACTTTCGTCAGAACGATTGCTAGAAATAACAAGGAGATCAGTTTTTTTTTTTATTATGGCTAGATATTGTCTTATATTACAATTCGTAGTTTTGCCACGAGAATGCTCTTCGATTGTGTATGTGTGATTGCAATGAAAGATTGAGAAGTAAGAAAGAGAAAGGATGAGAGAAAGGTATACGAATGTGCCAGCACACACACACACACACACACACACACACACACACACACACACACACACACACACACCACACACACCATAACGTACATCTAGTTCCTGGTAAATTAACATCTAAAAAAGTAGAAAAAATTATCACTGACTTGTTATCCACTTACTACCTATTTGGATTAAAGTTAATCCTTCCGGTTTTAAGTCCAGTGCTTCATCAACATTAAATACATCTACACAATCAATAATCTTTAGATATGAAACCCACCCCAGTTCACCCACCCCGAAAAGACTGTGCCTCTGTATGGTAGGCCTATCAGCTAGAAATAGCAGCAAAATCTTCAAATCATGTTACTACCGTCTTAAATTCGAGCACATTCTGCATAATATAGTGTTTGATGCACTTAAGAAAACGAGATGGTCATGGCTGGGTGGAATCGTTAGCATGCCGGATAAAAATGCTTGACAGAATTTCGTCCGTCGTTTTGAGCTCAAATTCCACCAAGGTCGTCTTCGCCTTTCCTACTTTCGAGGTCAACAAAAAATAATATAAGTCCCAGCTGAATGCTGGGGTCGACGTAATCTCTACTATGCACTCTCCACCTCACCACTGCCCCCACAACCTTCAGTCCTTGTGCCTATGGAAGAAAGGTGGATATGTTTACTCAGTCAAGTTCGATTTGGCTTCTAAGCAAACAGCAACTACAACATCAACAACAGCTACGCGTATGTTACTATCAAAATGGTCTCCACTGCTACTTAGATTAGTATTACCACCGCCATCACCACCACCACCATTAAGATAATCATCATCACCAACACTTCCACCATCACCATCATCACCATCATCATTTTCATCACCACCACCACCACAACCACCACCACAACCACAACCACTGCCACCACCACTCATCAGCACCACCACCACCATTATCATCATTCCTACCACCATCACCATCGTCACCACCGCCACCACAACCACCACCACCACCATCACCATCGTCATCACCACCACAACCACCACCATTATGGCCGTCAATCCCATCCCCTCCGCCATCTCTACATCATGTTTAATTAATGTGGCTGAGACTGGATACTAATCAGACAACGGTTGAAATAAATCAACATTGGAGGAGGAGGAGGAGGAGGAGGAGGAGGAGGAAGAGGAGGAAAAGAAATGGAGAGTTAAATATGAAGATATGTAGAGATGGGAAATGGAGAGAGGACAGGCAGAGGGGGAACAGAGATAGGGGGATCAGAAAGGGCCAAAGAAAGAAGGGCTGACAAATGTGGTGGAGGGAAGAGGGTAAGGAGAGAGAGAGAGAGAGACAGAGACAGAGACAGAGACAGACAGACAGACAGATAGAGCACTGAGCCAAAGATTACGAAAAATGTGATAATATTGGTTTTAAATTCTGGCACAAGGCCAGTAAGATCGGGGAGGGGGTAAGTCGATTACATTAACCCCAGTGTTCAAATGGTACTTATTTTATCGACCCAGAAAGGATGAAAGGCAAAGTCAACCTCTGTGGAATTTGAACTCAGAACGTAAAGACAGACGAAATACCTCTTTCTTTACTACCCGCAAGGGGCTAAACACAGAGGGGACAAAGAGGGACAGACAAACGGATAAAGTCGATTACATCGACCCCAGTGCGTAACTGGTACTTATTTAATCGACCCCGTTAGGATGAAAGGCAAAGTCGACCTCGGCGGAATTTGAACTCAGAATGTAGCGGCAGACGAAATACCTATTTCTATTTCTTTACTACCTACAAGGGGCTAAACACAGAGAGGACAAACAAGGACAGACAAACGGATTAAGTCGATTATATCGACTTATTTAATCGACCCCGTTAGGATGAAAGGCAAAGTCTACCTTGGCGGATTTTGAACTCAGAACTTAGAGACAGACGAAATACCGCAAATCATTTCGCCCGGCGTGCTAACGTTTCTGCCAGCCCGCCGCCTCGCGCCCTATTTTATATTAAATTAATAGAGATGTTGTTGGTGTTGTTGTTAGCTTAGTGGTAAGGGTGTTGCACTCACGGTCGCTTGATCGTGATTTCAATCCCAAGATCGGTTGGTGCGTTGTGCTCTAGAGAAAATCATTTCATATCCCGTTGCTCTGCTGTCACCTTGATTGATACTTGATGCGTAGCACACAGTGCACCTATCCAGGTAACGCAGATCTGATAGAGGGAGTGAGCTAATGTGTGGCACCAGCATTCGATCACTATAAACAAATCATTTGTGCAGCTCTTCGACTAGAGAGTACATCATCGTCATCATCATCATCATCATCATCTTCCCTTGTGGAAAAATTTGAAAGTATTATTATTATTATTATTATTTTCATCCATTCGGGGTCGATAAATTAAGTACCAGTCATATACTGGGGTCGATGTGATCGATTGTCCATCTCTCCACAAAATCCAAGCTTTGTGCCTATAGTAGAAAGGATTATATCATTATTATTATTATTATTATTATTATTATTATTATTATTATTATTATTATTATTATTATTATTATTGAGTGAGAGAGCAATGCATGCCATCAAAGTGACACTGGGGTAAAATACACGAAGCCCAGTATACCCATCATGACTACCTGTCTGATAACGGTACACTAGGCACATTCATCACAACCATATGTGCGCGACATGGTGATCTTATATCAAGATAAACAGCACATGAACTTGCAGGTGGGGCCCAGTTAGAATTTTCTTCTGGTCGAGTAGCCGATCCCGCTCAAAAGGTCCCTGAATAAGGGTTGTTTAAGGATGTTGAACGAACAACCCATGTTTCCGGGGGTGAATTATTCAAACCCCAAAGAATCCCTCTCAACACATAGCTATGATGCTCTCCCACTATTTCTGCTCGTGATCAGAGATGCACATATCGTCAGCCACTAAGGGACATGCTCAACTGGTTAAAGTCAAACAACTGACAAGCAAATATGTGGTATTGAGCAGAATATTTGCTGTAGCCCATCTTTTATACCAAGACAAAACAATGTACATGATGACACTTCCAGTCAGTGAAGATCAGAAGCCACGAGAGCCACTGCCTAGTACTGCATCAGGGCTTTTATTATTATTATTATTATTATTATTATTATTATTATTATTATTATTATTATTATTATTATTAAATGAGAGAGTAGCACATGCCATCAAAGTGACGCTGGGGTACAAATATATGAAACCCAATATACCCATCATGACTACCTGTCTGATAAGGGTACACCAAGCACATGCATGACAACCATATGTGTGTGACACGGTGACCTCATATCAAGATAAACATCACATGACCCAAATAGAATTGTCTTCAGGTCGAATAGCCCATCCCTCTCAATAGATCCCTGAACGAAGATTGTTTAAAGATGATGAATGTAATACTCATATTTCCAGCGGTGAACCATTCAAACTCCAAAGAATTCCTTTGAACCCATGAGGGTGATGTTCCTCCTGTACTCCTGTTCGTGATAAGAGATGCACATATCGTCAGCCACCAAGAGAGATGCTCAACTAGTCAAGAAGTTCATGCATGTGAAAAACAAATCTGCGGTATTGAGCGAAATATTCGCCGAAGCCCATCATTTGTATCAGTGGTCCGCAGACCCCAGGTGACCTGCAAAGGTATGGGAGGCCGTGAACTAAATTCAAAATTTCATATATATATATATATATATATATCGTTTTTTCCGTCACCGTGTTGTATACTTTCGAGGTTTTCTTCCAAGGAATCTAATGCGATTGGCTTAGATTTCCCTTGGCGGGCTGCCCAGATTGGAGCAATCTCAAGATTAATCAGCCGAAATTGCGAAGATGATCTGGTTCTTGACTGATGACTGAGAGCTTCGAAAGTCCCGTCTGTGTGTTTTTTCGTCGTCTTCATAATGTTTCACGTTCTTGTCCCAGTTTGTGTTTTTTTAACGTTTACCTATATACATGGCGGCTACGTATCCTACCTTTTAACCCTATACTGTAAGTATATTACTCTCTAACATTGGTACGACTCGACTACACTGTCTTTTTCCCCCCTCTCCTACTTTTCTCTGCCTTCACCCTTTTTACTCCCCTTGTTCTGTCTCTTTCCCTCTTTTTCTTCTCCTCCCTTGTTCCCCCTCTTTCTTTCTCTCTTCCTCCGTCCCTCCTCTCCCACATTTCTCTGCCTCTCAGACCTTATACCCCACTTGACCTGTCCCTTTCCCTCTCCTGCTTCTCTCTTCATCTGTCCCTTTCTCCTTTTTGTGCTCACGTGACCAGCTAGCTACTACTGCCTTTCGCATCAAGTAGTTGGCGTGACCACACGTATGTGTTTGTGCTCCGTTTGCCTTCAGGCACTTATTCCACAGCCAGCCTATACTCTCCTCGTCCTGTCGAAAGACGCTTGTCCTGACATCCTGGTTTTGTTATGATTGTTTTTACGTTATTTTGTATTTTTATCCGTGCTATCTTTATTGTTTTTACGTATTTTTGAATTTTTTTTTTTTTTTTCGAGTAACATCGTCCGTTTTTTCCGTCACCGTGTTGTATACTTTCGAGGTTTTCTTCCAAGGAATCTAATGCGATTGGCTTAGATTTCCCTTGGCGGGCTGCCCAGATTGGAGCAATCTCAAGATTAATCAGCCGAAATTGCGAAGATGATCTGGTTCTTGACTGATGACTGAGAGCTTCGAAAGTCCCGTCTGTGTGTTTTTTTTGTCGTCTTCATAATGTTTCACGTTCTTGTCCCAGTTTGTGTTTTTTTAACGTTTACCTATATATATATATATATATATATATATATATATATAATATATATATATATATATATAGGATAAGTATATTAAAAGGAGTCCATTGGAAAACTTGTTTAAATAAAAGGGGTCCTTGGTAGTGAAAAGGTTGGGAACCACTGATTTATACCAAGAGAAAACATACATGATAACACTTCAAATTAGTTAAGATCTGAAGCCATGAGACCCACTGCCTGTCACTGCATCAGGGCATTTATTATTATTATTATTATTATCATGATTATTATTATTATTATTATTATTATATTATTATTATTATTATTATTATTATTATCATTATCATTATCATTGTTGTTATTATTATTATTATTATTATTATTATTATTATTATTATTATTATTATTATTATTATTATTATATTATTATCATTATTATTATTATTGAGTGAGAGAGCAGTGCATGTCATCAAAGTGACACTGGGGTAAAATATACGAAGCCCATCATAACTACCCATCAGGTAAGGGTACACCAGGCACATGCATCACAACCATATGTGCACGACATGGTGATTTTATATCAAGATAAACAGCGCATGACCTTGCAGGTGAGGCCCAGTTAGAATTTTCTTCTGGTCGAGTAGCTGATCCCGCTCAAAAGGTCCCCGAATAAAGGTTGTTTAATGATGTTGAACGGAACACCCATGTTTCCAGAGGTGAATTATCGAAACCTCTAAGAATTCCTATCAACACACGGCTATGATGCTCCCCCACTACCTCTGCTCGTGGACAATGATGCACATATCGTCAGCCACTAAAGGGACATGGTCAACTGGTTAAGGTCAAACAACTGACAAGCAGTTCTAAACCGCTCGCGTCTGATGATGAGCCTTTGTGCCTGAGATATATAAAGGTTGCTTAACTTTCTCTTTTCGCACTGTTAGAAGTTCTCCGTCTTCATTAGTGGAACGTGTGGCCAGAAAACTGCGGGATGTCGATAGACCACTCGACCAATGGAGCGCATTCCTTTCCTTGTGGAAAGCACGGTTACTCCAACTTGGTCAGATTAAAAAGTAAAATCAAGCACAACAGTTATACGGTAATATAAGAGAGGCGACACACACACACACACACACACACATTCGTACCTCAACTCGACCTTCTAAAGATAGTCTCGCCTCAATCCATCTCTTGAGCAATTGGATGATAATCTCATCTCTGTTCTTATTCACCTGGAGATCTTGCTCAAGCTGTGTTGTCGACACATTTGCAGGGGGAAGCTATTGGATAAGGGTTTGTAGTAATGATATGGAGCACGGCAGGAATAAATTCCGTAGATTGTAATACGAAAAAAGCCATGAGAAAGTAATTTAAAATACCACATGCTATACAACATCAGCGACTATACATCTCCAGAAGAGACGATGGTAAGGGAATATTGTGCGACAGAGGGCGATATAAGATGGCAGCCACTGATGTTGCCTTCTACTCACAAGAATATCTGCTGCGCTCCCGTGTTGATTTTGATAAAAAAAAAACTGATGACGATAGTAAATTGATTATGTCTATTGCAACAAAATTTGTTTATTCATGGAACTAATGAACTCTGACGGTAAATCAATAACAAAACTGAACATCCTGAAGGCCGATAGGTCAAACAATGATAAATAACCATAAAGGCCAATATTCTCCTGAACTGGATGCCAAAACTGGAGCAGCAGAAACAGCAGCATTCGCAATGCAAGGGCAGCTTATCTGTATGTACAAAATAATCACGACTCCTACAATATAGAGGACAGATTTTTCTTCTATGAGGAGAAGTGTCTGACACTACAAACAGATAAAACTTAAACTTAAAACAGCAATAAAAAACGAGAGAAACGAACTCTCATCGCTGGATTTATTGAAATGGATATTCACAACGAAAATGCGGATGACAAATTTGCCAATGTGGAGCATTTTCTGTGACAATACACCACACTGTAGCAGGAATGTTCCATACTAGCTTTGTAAAAATATACTCAGAGACATAGTAAGCTAACAAAGCGGCATTTTATACAACCAACCACCCAGTTTCGATTGCTTCAGCTAGAAGCTATCTTGTATTCAAATAAACCTCCCCATGTCTTAGAAAAATGAGATTGCAATGTGAAAATACTAAGGAACTTTAGCATACAGACTGTCTGTCAGATAGCAACAACACATGATAAGCTTGACATCATTCTTCGTGACAAAAATAATTAATAGCTCATTAATTATCGACCTAGAAGCAAAACTAAATAACTATAACATTGAGCAAAAGTGAGCGGAAAAGTTGAAGGAATTACACTAGCCTAGCTGTTAAAGTAAAAACAATTTGGTAGATAAGAAATGTGTTTATTCATTGAATTTGTATTAGGCACGACTGCCGTGATAACGTGAGTATATCTGTACGGGACATTGACGAATTACCTGCAAGGATGGACCTGTAAATATATTCTGGAAAATAACAGTACTAGAGTCTCTAAACATCATACAGGAATCTTCACACCAGCACCTCTTAAGTGTGGAATATTTGCGTTCCCCCAAAACAAACGAACATTGGGGACCGGTACTAGACAATACAATGTGGGGTTACATAAGATAGAACGTGTAAATAGTGAAAACGATGAAATAAATTTTTACAATGAAAAACTCCTCAAAAGAGAGAGAATTGTTATGGCTGCTCGTGGAAATCCCACCACATCACAGAGATCCTGACCACTAGGGCAGGTGGCCTCTCCTTACCGTCTATGTGCGCATGATTAGAATAGACGTATTCACTCGGACCACTCTTGCCACATTCAACACTTTTCAACAAACTTGCTGAGAAGCAATACTCCCTTCTCTACTTTCACTTTCTTTTTCCAGTGAAACGTGAAAAAGTTGATGAGAGCTTAGCCAAAGAGAAAAGTACGTCTTCAGCCCTTTCAATCTGGTCCACCACACAACCTCTTTCGTTTCGGTCACCAGACGAAGAAACACTGCCTACCTTTACCGGCCGAAGAAAGGCGATAGGACGATATTCACTATGGACTCAGCTGATAGCCGGATGTGTCTGACACCTGACATCAGGTGTTCGCTATAAACCTCCAGGTCAGTAATACTCGGGCACTGGACGACGGCGTACCGAGCAGTTTCTCAGATAAGCACATTTGACAGAACTCCCATACCTGCAGAGTTTATCCCGAACCAGTAATACTAAAAAGTTTTCCGGAACAGACGAGCCAGCTGATTCTGTCGACACCCAGAGTCTTCCCAAGAACGTTATCGCACTTGCCCGCCAGTAATTCTTTATAATACGCCAGAGTGGGACTTCTTCCGACCGCATTGCCCGACTGACAGATGATTATGAGCACCCAACGACATTCTAGGTGCCGTGTGCCCTGCCTCGGTCTACGCTTGATCCAGGACTGCAGCTCCGACAAAGAGACGAGCTGTGGAAAATCCTGTCTGACAAACATCGACCGCACATGCTCACCGTCAAGGAAACGCTGGTGATGTCGCAGCTTCGGCACAAGTCTGCACATCAATAGCCATGACATATCCTGGTCCCATTCAGTGGGTGTTGGCAGCAAATGAAGCACCTGACCAGTTGAACACATCCTGTCTGACAAACATCGACCGCACATGCTCACCGTCAAGGAAACGCTGGTGATGTCGCAGCCTCGGCACAAGTCTGCACATCAATAGCCATGACATATCCTGGTCCCATTCAGTGGGTGTTGGCAGCAAATGAAGCACCTGACCAGTTGAACCTACAGAAAGTGGAAGAGTACGCGCTCCAGGCTGGTCAGACGAAAACTGAAGCAAGGCACGACAGTCAGAGGATAACATATAACTGAAGAGATGTATGCATTTGTCACCTCTACCCGACCTTTCAAGAATAAGATTTCTCTCGGCCCATTTCTGAGTGAGATTGGCCATACTGCTCGTCACCTCGTCTCACTTCTCCACCTGGAGATCAGGACCAAACCAGACCTCAAGCAATTTAACCGGTTCCTCCGACCAGTGTCCTACGATGGTATTGGACAGCATGGATCTGCCTCTCCAGGTGCCGAGCAGAAGATCCTCTGACTAATTTTTGTTCCTGTCACCGCATCGGATTCTGTTAGAAGAGTGTCAGTCCGGTCGGTCTATATGCCAGGTGTTCGATACTATGACTGTGACGTCGTCTGCATCTGTCGACATGGTTCTCCTACGTCCTAGTTCACGCAGGATGCTTCCCAACGCCTCCAATTTCCGCAGTGGTGATTCCTAGAGCCAGTAGAAACAGAAGAAACGAGAGCGGACACCCTTGACGAACAGAGCGCATGATGCTGAATGGTTCCTATGGGTAACCATACAGCCGAACGTCCGAGAAAATGTCTGTAAATTGCGGTGATCCAACCGTAGAAAACGGAAGACCGAAATCGGCTGCCGTTAGAACGGCCACCAAGTATTGGTGGTCGACACTATCGAAGGCTTTAGACTGATCCAATTTGATGAGGGCCCTCCTCATGCCAGCGTCTTTATAGACTCTGTCTATTATGTATCACATGAGGTGTAGGTTGTCGTGGATGGATCTGCATGGGATGACGCAGGTTTGTGCATCACCAGTTAGTTCTTCGACGACAAGCGCCGATCTCTTTGCTAACACCTTGGCCAAAACTTTGAAGACCCCTTGTTTGTGTCCCTTCTCAGCGGCGCCAATGCTCCTCGACTCACAGAACTAGGAATTTTCCCGTCCCGCTACCAGTTGCGGTAGATATCTGCTAAGAGGCAGCCAAACAATTCTGGCATATAAAAGTAAAGCTGGTAGAGCAGACGATCAAAACCAATCCTGCTTCTATATTCTTTAGATCTGCAGAATACTGGTTTTTTGTTCTATGTCAAAGAGGAACGCTGTCATCAACCAGATGTCGATTTCTGGTCAAATATTTATTAATCTTATTTTAAACACTCTTCGGTAAATAGGCTAAAGTGGCACCTTCATCATAGGCAAGCCTCACATCAACAGTCCCATATTTCCCCACCACTGGTTATATAAGTTTTGCTCTTTCAAATTGGTCACAGACATTTTCCAGTCTACTGGTGTGTAGCTTGCTCTATTCTTCTACTTTTCGTTCCAGTTGTTTTATATAGAACTGCCGGCAAATTAGTTTCTTGCTGGACAGATCCAGGAAACGTTCAATGTCACATTTCTCCCACATTTCTCCAACATACATTTTGTACTCTTAAATTCATTTTCATTTATAAAACTGGCTTCCCTTATTTTCCGCGTTGCGTCTGCAAAACTGCTTACAACGGATTTGCATCGTCCGTTTTCTTTGTTCTTATTTTTTTCTTTCGATAATGATGTTGGTGGTGGAGGAGATGGCAACGTTCTCGTTGGTTTTGTTGCTTTCTGCTGTCACTGATCGCGTTTTTTTTGTTCCTGTGATGGCAGCGCGGAGATTTTTTGCAACGGAAAGTTACTTTCATACATTTCAGGTGCTATGTTGTTTTTGTAGTTGTTATTGCTGCCGCTGCCGTTGTTGTTGTTGTTGTTGTTGTTGCTGCTGCTGCTGCCGTTGCTTGTATTGTTATTGTTGTTGTTGTTACAGCTTCAGCCATGACTGACCTTTGCAATTTCGCTGTTCTGTTCCGCGGATAACTGGCTGTTCTTTTCACCAGACGAACAATCTTCATCTGTCATACTTATTTTTACAACGAAAATTGAGGAGTGTGTTTACTAAACAAACCCCGTTTAATCACTAAGAGCTACAGATGGAGAAAAGCTAACCAGCTCTCTGAGGTCCTGGTTAGGTTATCTATATAACTATAACAAATGTATAACATGTAACTTTACGTGACAATAGAAATAATAACAGACTTACGGGAGTGATGTGTAATACGTGGCGATAGACGAACAACTGTAACAACAACAACAATAATAACAAGAGCACTCAGAGAGAGCAAACCTCCGCCAAGGCAATACCAACGTCCTCTCAACGAATAGCCAGAGATGATTTTTAAAATGAGAATATCTGAAATAAACTCGATTACTCTCACAAACGAGAATACTAAAAATGAACCTGACCGCTCTCAAAAATTAAGTAAAAAAAGAAAAGGAAAAATAATCCAGAATGCTTGTCCGGTACCAGATCGATCCCAAAATCTAATCGGTTCGTGCCAGTCACGGGGCCAAACATCCCTGAAAGTTTCAACCGAATCAATCCAGCGGTTCTTGAGATATCATGTCCACGGACATACAAACACGATTGAAAACAATATCTCCGCCTTGGCTAAGACGGAGGCAATAATCCTTTCTGCTATAGACACAAGGCGAAATGCGTAGCCGTATTTTGTCTGCCGTTACGTTCTGAGTTCAAATTCCGCCGAGGTTGACTTTACCCTTCATCCTTTCGGGGTCGATAAATTAAGTACCAGTTACGCACTGGGGTCGATGTAATCGACTTAATCCGTTTGTCTGTCCTTGTTTGTCCTCTCTGTGTTTAGTCCCTTGTGGGTAGTAAAGAAATAAGGAATTTGAACTTGGAACATAGATGCAAACAAAATACCGCTAAGCATTTCGTCCGGCATGCTAACGATTCTGCCAGTTCGCCGCCTTAATAATAATAATAATAATAATAATAATAATAATAATAATAATAATAATAATAATAATAATAATAATAATCCTTTCTACTGGAAGCACAAGACCCCAAATTTGGGGGAAGGATTAAGTCGATTACATTGACCCTTGGGCGTAACTGGTACTAATTTTATCGATCTCGAAAGGATGAAAGGCAAAGTCGACCTCGGCGGAATTTGAACTCGGAACGTAGCGGTAGACGAAATTTCGCTAAGTATTCCGCCCGGCGTGCTAACGACTCTGTCAGCTTAATAATAATAATAATAATAATAATAAATAATAATAATAATAATAATAATAATAATAATAATAACAATAACAATAACAATAACAATAACAATAATAATAATAATAATAATATAATAATAATAATAATAATAATAACAATAACAATAACAATAACAATAACAATAATAATAATAATAATAATAATAATAATAATAATAATAGTAGTAGTAGTAGTAGTAGTAGTAGTAGTAGTAGTAGTAATAATAATAATAATAATAATAATAATAATAATAATAATAATAATAATAATAATGGGATGTGCAGTAATTGATATGTCCTTCCACCAAATAGAAAAATATTCTTCAAATAAAATAGAATAAGTGATATGCGAAGTCTTACAGAAAGATCTCGGTAACATTGATATAAGCGGCGTTGCCTATATCTTCAGATCTTATAGTAAGAGTTGTTTATTTCTGAATGGTAACTCTGGGAATGAACAAACAAATAACGAGAGCAGAAAAACGAACTTAGCAAGTATCACTGCAACTCACGAGAACAACAACGACGACGACGATGACGACGATGATCAGAGGAGGAGGAGGAGGATTACAGTGGTGGTGGTGGTGGTGGTGGTGATGATGATAATGATAACGATGATGTGGTGGTGGTGGTGGGGGTGACGGTCGTTGTAGTGTTGGTGGTGGGTGTGGTGAGGATGGGGACGGTGACGACGGCGGCGGCAATGACGATGATGATGATGATGATGATGATGATGTTGATGACTGGTGGTGGCTGTTGTTGTGGTGGTCATTGTCGTGATGGCAATAGTGGTGATGATGATGATGATGGTGATGATGATGATGATGATTGTGGTGGTGGTGGTGGCTACGGAAGCGGCGAAGGTAGTGATGGTGGTTTTGGTGGTGGTGGTGTGGTGGTGGTGGTGGTGGTGGTGTGGTGGGGGTGATAGTGTCGAGATGATGATGATGATGACAACGACGACGACGATGACAATGATGATAATGATGTTGACGAAGATTCAGTATAAAAATAAACGAACGGCGTATGAGACAACAATAAGACTGACGTGTGCGACAACAAGATCAAAACGAAGATTAAAATATAGAACAATCTAGTAATATACAATAAATGTAATCTCGTCTATCGATAAGAAAACAAAACACTGGCCGACAACAACAAAAATAATGGCGAGTATATTGTAGATTCTATATTCAAGGTCTTTCACATGCTTTCACACCCATTTACAGACATTTTTGCTTACACAAGTCTATGTACGAGACATTTACATCACAAGAAAAATAATTTCATATTCCGGCACAACGTCAGCCATTTTGTAAAGGGAAGAGAATCAGTCGATTATATCGAGCTCCAGTGTTTCACTGCTACTTGCTTTATCGACCCCGAAAGAATGAAAGGCAAAGTCGAGCTCGGTGAGATTTCAATGCTTGAAAATAAAGAGGCGGAAGAAATGCTGTTAAGCATTTGGTTCGGTGAGTTAATGATTCTGCCAACTTCGCCGCCTTAAATCGCAAGAATAATAAATGCAAAAAAAAAAAAAAGATAGATGTTTTCTTTTGCTTTCTTTTTTTTTTTTGTTTCAGTCATTTGACTGCGGCCATACTGGAGCACCGTCTTTAACCGAACAAATCGATCTCGGGACTTATTCTTAGTAAGCCAAGTACTTATTCTATTGGTCTCTTTTACCGAACCGCTAAGTCACGGGGAAGTAAACACACGCCAAATGCCACATACACATCAAAGGTAACATTCCTCGCTTGTTGCTCTGAGGAGACCTCCAACAAAGGCAACCCCTTGAACACTGCCACCTACTGTTCTATTGCGCTTGTTTCCAGTATCACTAAAACGATGAACTCAGTCATTAACCACAACCAACTCTAATACTTTGAATCTCCTTTCTTCCATAATAACCCCCATTACAGCTTTCGCTAAGTCAGATCTACTGAAGACACACCCCTCTGTGTCACTCACTTGTAGGCACTAATCTCAATATCTGTTAGTAGTGCTTACAGTATACACTAAATGATACATATTAGATAAATAGATAGATAGATAGATAGATAGATAGATAGATAGATAGATAGATAGATAGATAGATAGATAGATAGATGAGCTTTCGCACAGTTTCCGTCTGCCAAATTCCACTCAAATAACATAGGCCAGTGAGAAGTCAGAGTAAAAGACAACTGCGCAGTATTGTTAGGATCGAACTAAAAACCATGTGATTGCAAAGAGTAATTCTAAACCGCATATCCATAATACTCACAAGAAAGTAAACGCAAAATGTGGCTACACAAGATGGAGAGAGTGACATTAGAATGCGCCATGAAGGCCACGGAACACTCGATAGCATACTGCTGAGATGTAGAATTTTAATGAAGTCAAAATACATGCGCAGACATGAACGAAAAAGAAAACATATTCAAATTTTATAGATAGTTACATTCATAAACAAATCATAGAGGACAAATGTTAGAAAATACAAACCAGGTGGTATCACCGACGAGACAGCGACCAAGTTGCAAAGCTCTAAGACATGTCTTAGAAAGTTAATTGGGAAATGGATACTAATTAGCAGAACCTCATTATCATGAAGTTTATAATTAGGAATGAGTATGCATGTTTACATAAACGCATCAATTCCTTCTAGTTAGCATGCTGCTCATCAATGTCTCTAAAAACGATGACCTACATGATACTCTAAACATCGCACAATCCTACCAGCTTACAATGGAATTCTTTATGGTTCTCTCGATCTGCCACGATTTTTTAAAATATTTCATCTCAAATGTTGGTCCAAGGTCAGCGAGTTCAGGAGGGGGGGGTAAGTCGTTTATATTACCGCCCCTCCCCAGTGTTCAACTGGTACTTATTTTATCGGCTACGAAAGGACAAATAGCAAAGTCGGCTTCAACAGAAATAGAATTGTTTAATATTTTTTAAATAATCCCTAAAGCGGCAAGCTGACAGAATCGGTAGCGCGCCAGACAAAATGCTTAGCGGCATTTTGTCAATCTTTACGTTCTGAGCTCAAATTCCACCGAGGTCGACTTTGTCTTTCATCCTTTCGGGGTCTATAAAGTAAGTACCAATTGAAAAGTAGAATCGATGTAATCGACTCACCCTTTCATCAAAATTGCTGGCATTGTGCCAAAATTTGAAACTAATATTTTAAAAATCTACAAGTGGTGGTGGTGGGGGTGGGGAGAAGATCCAAATTTTCTGCAAACCCCACCCACGTTAGCGCCCGAAACAAACAAAAGAAAGACACATTGTGCAATATAGTTAGGATGTTCGCTTCGCAATTATAAGGTCCCGGTTTCTTTCCTCACAGCGTAACATCATGAACAAGTGGTTTTCCCATCAGTTCTAAGTCAGTTGAAAACTTGTGAGTTAAATTAAGCTGACTTTGTGGAAACCCATTCGGTAGATTGTAATAGACGGAAGCTGGAATTCAAAGGTCCAGCTTTGTTACATATTGTGTGGTCCTGATTCGTCCTGAGAATAGCGTTAAAGACATATATGACTGCGGAGTACTCGGTCACACGTAGTGTCTAGGTTGACCATGCATCTACGTATGTACTGACCAGACCTAGGCGAATTTTTTTTTTTTTTTTTTGGAAGGCTAGTAGTTTGTGGCTGCAGAGATACCGCGTGGTTGGCTATCAAAACGCCTGGTCCTCAAGCACATCCGTTAATCTATTCTAGATTGGTCCCTTTCTCTCTCTCTTCTCTCTCTCTCTCTCTCTCTCTCTCTCTCTCTCTCTCTCTCTCTTTCACCAACCCAGAAATAAATAAGAGGCAAAGTTGACTGCAACGGGATTTGAACTCAGAATGGCGTGCCTTTCCATCTAGCGATCTAATGACTGCCGTTTCATGTTCACTTAACGAATTAGTTCTGTTGGCCGACCAAGTGAATGAGCATTGTAGAAACCAATTTGCTTGTATATCATCTGACGATGATATACAAATAGATGGGATAGCCACAGTTGGAATGTCTTTGATCATAAGTCTACCCAGCCAAGACTGAATTGAAGTTTATCAACAACAATGACGGCGGTGGCGACGACAGCAAGAACAGCAACATAATCCTATTTAAATAGTAATTTTCATTACCCCTTAAACATCCGTATATTGGTGTCGACTTAGTGCAACTCGAACACCTGACGTCAGACAAACTGCTTCAGCGAACAAAGCCACGCAAGAACATTCTCCAACTGAAGCATAACCGCCAAAGTCTCCCTCAACAGCACAAAGACCGCACAATCACTACGTAGATAAAAGGAAACGGTCTGACTCCACATCCATTCAAAAGATCTGAACCACCAAATTCTCTTGAGTTTACAAACAACCATCTTGAAAAGTACTGCGGGTATTTTAGCCTGGAAAAAAATAATAAAAAGGCCACGATTGGAAGCCTCTACGTGCTCAATTAACCAGCTAGAAAAAGCAGCTATATGTTTTTTAAAACCACACCCTAACATCTTAAAAAACGAAAGACCCTTAGGAATTTATGTAATCCTGATTATACAAAAAAAAGTAGGTTTTACTTGGCTGTAAAGATTTTGATTACAAATTTGTTTGATCAGAGTTGACTTGCGGTTGAAGATCAAGACGGTGTTGCCATAAATGGAAAGGCTTTGATCGTAACTCTACTCAATCAGAACTGATCTAGAAGTAAAGAACAACAACACTATTGATCTCGATGCACATAAAGCTATAAATAATTAACAAGAGAATATTGGTTTCAAATTCTGGTCACGGATTTAGACCAGCTTTATGGTTTGTCAACCAACGAGCAGGATGTTTCTATGGGACACCACTCGTGTGGATGGACGTTGGCTCACAATGAGTTCCATCCATCTTTGGCTCAAATTCTCCTCAGAAGCCTGGAGCTGGCTGCCATTGAAGTTGGTCTTCCAATTAACCACTCGAAGGCAAAGACCAGAATCATTGGTAAAAAAATGCTGGTGCGAGTGATCTTACACTTTCATCGCACCCATTGAGTCAGATGCCCATTTCTACAACCTGAGCTCTCGTATTCGCACAGCCAACACACTTATTAAACATTGGTAAAGCAATAACATAGCCAGAAACAAGATATGGAAAATTTGGAAAGCACCACAATTGTCATGTGACCTAAAACTACACTTGTTTCGTGCTACAGTAGAATATATTCTACTCTACGGCTCTGAATGCTGGTCTCTTACGGTGACCTAACAGCGATTATTAGACGGCACGTACACTCGACTTCTGTGACTTTAACATCTCTTAAGCTGACCACATATCAAACATGCTACGATATGGATTTTTACTGCCCATCAACCAGACAATCAAAGATGGTTATACTTCGCAGCCACTCTCTATTCTCGAATCAACCCGTGAGGGCGTTCAGATCTCATGGTAAGGTTCGTATGATGTATGTCCGTGAATCTATACGGGAGGGGACTGTGCGATGTCTCAGAGTTGGCACGCGCAATGCCATCTCGCACGGCCTGGAGGGAAAGTTGTTCTCGAGTTGGGGGTCATCGTCTACGAGTGATGAGGCGTAGACTAAGAAGATGTGGTTTGATTCCTTACTGGCCCTCCATCGGTTACGACGACGAGGGTTCCAGTTGATCCGATCAACGGAACAGCCTGCTCGTGAAATTAACGTAAAAATAGATGAGCAACCCACAGACACGCGTACCCCAAGCCTAGTTCTCAGAGAGATTCAGAGTGACATTATGTGTGACAAGGTTGGTCCTTTGAACTACAGATACTAACACTCATTATTGCCAGATGAGTAGACAGGCGCAACAAGGAGTTAAGTGTCTCGCTCAAGGACACAACACACCGCTGAGAATACACCAATCACTAAGCTACGCGCCTTTACACGTCTTTAATTCCTTACTTTCTTCCTAGCAGACGCATCAGTAGCAGATCAGCTAAGATCATATTCACAGTCGCCGGATATTGCAGCATTAAAGCTACTATCGTCAAAATAAACTGAAATCTGAAATACTGGTTTCACATTTTAGCACACGGCCAGAAACTTCGAGAGAGGGGTAAGCTGATTACATCGCCTCCAAGGCTCAACTGGTACTTATTTTGTCGAACCCAAAAAGATGCAAGGCAAAGTAACCCTCAGCGGAATTTGAACTCAGAACGCAAAGACGGACGAAAAGTCGCCAAGTATTCTGTCCGGTGTGCTAACAATTCTACCAGCTCTGAAATATATTCTATTCAGTTCAACATCTAATTAAAACGAAATACAGTTTTAAAAAATGTCGTTTCATGAAAATTAAGAAACGAATCAACAACCTAATACCAAGATGGAAAACGGTTTTTTTTGTAGATAAAAACCATTGAAAATTTTTTAGTTCAACATAATAATTAACTTTTTAATGATAGCCGTCCATGTGTAAGGTTATTCCATCGCTGACATGTTTTCGTACACAACAGCTAGGGCGGATGTGTGTGCACTACTTACTGGCTTCAGGCAACATTTGTGCTGGCCACTCATTGAATCGATTTCTATGACATAAGTCTTCTGTATACAAAAATAAATATACAGACACTTGCATAATTCGCAAACACACGCACACACGCGCGCGCGCATGCATACGTGCAAATAGTAAGTCCATTCAAATATACATACACACATACACACACACACACACCAAGATGCATGGCCATCAATCATAGCTGATGATCTAAGCTTTCTAGACGTTTCATAATCGCTAAAGTTGATAATTGGATTCTAATCTGTATATTATGGACGTGTGCAATGACATCACATTTCTGTTTCAATTACGTAAAACCCTGCAAGACGGCAGAAACTCGCTGTGATTGATGTCTAAACTGCGTTCTATGTAATAACCAAAACCTCGGTTCGGTCACAGATTTTGCCGAACTCTTTATTGCTTAGTGATTTCACTCATTAGACTGCGGCCATGATGGGGCACTGCCTTGATTTTTATCTCTCTACCCTGAAGACGGAGACCGGATCTATCCAATGTTTATTTGCTTCCATTCCTGGATGCATAATCTGGTGAAATACATCTGCCAACATTATGAAGTAACTCCGAGCCCCTAGAAACAGCTGTTGGACTTGTAACACTATACCTTTCCCACTTTATTTTTCTATGTCTTTGTAAGTTTGCCCTGTTGATATATAAATATCTATATATTTATACACGACAATTCATCGCCTGAAAAATTTCAGTCTTTGCTTTCTCTCTGTTTACATGTATACATGTATGATTATTTTGTATATCAAATCCAAGAAATTGTATTTGTTTAATTGCATCGTTGTCTCTATATCTGCTCAGCGGGTTTCCTCTTACAGCCACTCTTTATCCCGCAGTCTTTGTCCTCGGCAAAGTTTTCGGAGTGTAAGTTCAAATCATTTGAGCGCTACTAAGTGTTTTCTATATTGAACATCTCTGAATCTCTGGATGTATTATGTGTGTGTGTGTGTGAGTGCGTGCGTGCGTGCGTGCGTGTGTGTGTGTGTGTGTGTGGTGTGTGTGTGTGTGTGTGTGTGTGTGTGTGTGTGTGTGTGTGTGTGAGTGTGTGCATGTGTGTGTGTGTGTATGTGTGTGTCTATACGCAAACACACGCGCGACGAGCTTCCACGCTGTTTTTTGTCTAGCAAATTCACCGTCCGATTGATCGAAACCATGATGTGATTGGAAAGATTATATATTGTCGTGGTGTCAGAAAGGAAAAGGTCAGTGTCTGGATAACTGATTTCAAATTTTGGCACAATGTCAGTAATTTCGGGCCAGAGCTCAAGTCGATTACATCGACCTCAGCGCTCAAGTAAAACTTAACTTATCGATCCCAAAAGGATGAATAGGAAAGTGAACCTCGGTGGAATTTGAACTCAGAATGTAAAGACGGATAAAATGCCGCTGAGCATTTTGCCCGGCGCGCAAACGATTTTGCCATCTCATTACCTTCTGGATCACTGAGATTGCATTCTGTTTTCAGTTTTGTATCGCATCTACATTGTGCCAGTTGTGCTCTTTGAGAGAGACATATGTATGACCACCTCTCCACTCTCTTTTCTAAAACATAGGGCATTTGTGTAAAGCTAAAATAAAATAAGATATAAACAATGCTTAACTAGTTTTATATTTTATCGATCCCAGGAAAAATGAAAGACTAAAGTCGACTTCGGTGTGGGTTGAACTCAGAAAGTAAAAGGTCATAACAAAATAGTGCAAGTCATTTTGTCCAACGCTTTCACGATTCTGCCGTCCTGTAATCCGATATTAAAATTTTCATTAATATTTCCGACTCATGCTTGATTAAACAACTACAATGCGTAAAACAATGTTAAGTGATTTTCTCTTACAACTTAACGACAGTTTCTATGATGCCGTTCAAGTACCTTCGTTCTACACTTCGTAAATGTAGCAATGAATACATAATGTCGGTTAGTTCAGTTCATGATTTTGGAATTAAATTTGTCGCATTACCATAGTGACATTATTTCAAGTAGATAACCTCAAGTGACATATCTAAATACACAGCTTGGGTTAAGGTAGCGATGTGCCTGTAGCATTTGTCATAAAGGAGATATTAATTTAAAAAAAAAATACGAACAGATATTAAAACAAATCTGTTTGCTTGCATAGTAAGTTCATGTACATAATAAAGCATATTTTCAAGATTTCGCATGAACAAACTTGTTGATCTACGAAAAATGTCTGTGTATATGAAAAATTTCACATGCACACTATATTCTGCTTAGACCAATAGCGCTTTTTAGTTCATTTTTAATCCCTTTCAATGTCGAATAATAAGAACGATCTTCACTGCAGTTGGTAACCATTGGCGACAAATAGATATGTAACGTGTTTTCAAGGCATCTTCTGCATTTACATTTTCTGCGAAGAACTGTCAGTTATCAAGCAGTAATTTACAACGTCTTTCTTTGATATCATTACAAGAAACAAATATAAGGCGGCGAACTGGCAGAATCGTTAGCATGTCGAGGAAGAAAATGCTTAGCGACTTTCGTCCACTTTTACGTTCTGAGTTCAAATTCTACCGAAGTCGAGTTTGCCTTTCATCAGGTTTAGATGTCGAAGATGCATCGCATATTACAAAGGTGCCGTCACGGCCCATGAGCATTTGAAGGTTCAAGGCAAGTGTTTTTTTTTTGTCAGCGGGTAGTTTAGCTTAATGGCAAAACACTTGGACGGAGTCTTCAAGGGATGTGGGTTCGAGTCCCATGGCTGTTTGTTGACAAATTTTTCCGATCTGTTAGGGAAATTTGCCCAATATTTCTACTGTTCTAACGGCGTTTCTGGGTTCTAAAATAAACAAGAGCCCTCAGAGAGCGCAAACCTCTGCCAAGGCAACAACGTCCTCTCAACGATAAGCCAGAGATGATTTTTAAAATGAGAATATCTGAAATAAACTCGACTGCTCTCAAAAATTAAGTAAAAAAACAGGAAAAATAACCCGGAATCCTTTTCCGGTACCGGATCAATCCCAAAATCTAATCAGTCTGTGCCAGTCACGAGGCCAAAGATCCCTGAAAGTTTCATCCGAATCCATCCAGCGGTTCTTGAGATATCTTGTCCGTGGACAAACAAAAAAACACGACTGGAAACAATACTTCCATCTTCGCTAAGGTGGAGGTAATTATCATCTTATTTGTATCTTACAATACACATTTCGACGCTTATAAAAACAAATGTTAGCTTGTTTATATATATATATATAATATAATATAATATAATATAATATATACATGCACACACACACACATACACACACACATACACACATATATATACAGAGAGAAAGAGAGACAGAGAGGGGGCAATGAAATAGTTTTCAATAAATATATTTTACTACTAATTTAATCATACTTGCTATAAATACATTATAGATTTGAAATATACTTCAGACGTCACTATTCTCTTCCTACCACCATGCCATCCCATGGCATAAGAACTTGCCCAAATGTATAAAATTTCCTAACTGATTGTTCAAATTGCAGAGGCTTTGTCTCTTCTTTTGCGAAAGAAAATACTTCAGACTCCAAAGGTTACTGTGCTTTTCGACGTTCTTGTGCAACTCATGTTCGAGTATTGCTCACATTTCTCTGAAAGTGTGGCTGATATAATCACATAAATTCCTAGACCAAACGAAAACTCTCCTGGCGTGATGTCAAACATTTAATTAGCAATATATAACAAATATTTTTTTCATTTATGCGTTGTATCCTATTTGTCTATCTGTCTCATATCTTTTAAGCGTTACTATAATACAAAAAAAAATCGTTATTTGTATTAATGATGATTCGCATATTTTTTTTATTAATACGCTCCGGCAGAATGAATCGAACGCGCATATGCTAGTCAGTGTTGTTGCCGCAAAAGGGAAAACTTATTCATGAATCTGTCAGAAGGATGCTAATCATCTTTATAATAGAATAAAGATTTAGGACAACGTACTATAAACCATAGCGATGGAGTATCCACGTCCCTTAGTAATCTAGAATCAGTTATGTACTTAGTTCGACATCGATTATCCTAAACTGAAGATATTTTCTGAATTGTACGATTCTCTCAACGGAATACACTTTGTGACATTCCTTTTAACAAATATTTTAATATTATACATTTTTATTACCGTTGATATTTTCGTTCGTATTGTATCAATGTTCTCTCTCATAACGCTGAGTCATCATAGTCAAACATTACATGAAACCAAACAAACTTACGCCGAACCATTTCATTCCCGGTGTGTGTATTGTTTGTATGAATTTCCCTGAATACGAAGTTTCACATCTTTTAAGGAGGGCATAAGCAGTTTTAAATCTAGTTCAATTTAACGATCGCAGAAGGCTGAAAGGCAAAGAAAATCTCAGCGAAATGTGAGAGCGTAGCGTGACGTCACTAAAATACTATCATCCATATTTTTATTCGCTATTTTAAAGATTTCCTTATTCACCTTCCTCGCTGTTTGTTCTAGCCCTTTCACTGCGTTATTAAATTTCATGGTCGTTCTCGTAATGATGTCAATTAGCCACCATAAAATAGAGTTGATATATTCTGCTTCTGTAATACATTTTAGTGTCTCCCGTGAATACAGTTTTCATATCCACCAACAAAAACTAAAAGTGTTTGATTCTTGTGATGGTTTGTTGCCAACTTAATGTGGAAGTCCCAGGAAAAGGAAGAATGCTACTGCTATTTAGCCCCCAAAAAACATCGTTTCTAGTTGCTGTAGATCAGTGAATTTATTTCACTTGAAACAGCGAGTTAACACCGACAGCTAGCAAGGCCAAGCTATTCCAGACTGATGAAGAGCAACATCCCTGAAATTAGTCTCTGAATTCTGGCTTTGTTGAGTGGAGGTGCTTATCTCCCTTGTTTGAAAACTTAAAGACACAGGACGCTTGTGTCACGTAGCCAACTAGAAAAGGTGTTTCCTAGGGCTAAATAGCAGTAGCATTCTTCCCTTTCCTGGGTCTGCCACATTAAGTTAGCAACAAACCATCACTTTATCGTGCTGTTGCTGTATAACTCTCAATGAGAGATTTAAAAATGCAATATTTCTAATTTTGTTTGATTCTTGCTCTGTAACAAAAAAAAAAAGACATTTGATGAAACATTTGCAAAAAGTTAAGAAAACTCTGAAAACTTATCTTTTGTGAAAAGTCTCAATGGGGATGTCTCCGCTTCTTTCACCATAAAGCGAGGGTTTTTATTTTCTTTTTTCAAACCTGTATGGTAAAAATCGCTCTCTGCAGTTAATAGTAATAAGATTTTGAGCGGATATATCCGCTTTCTGCTTCAAAGAGTTAATATATAGAATAATAAGTGAATCAGAAGAAATGGATGGAACAATGTAAAAAAATTGTTTTAAAATATAGGGGATGGGAACTATGATTTATTTATTTTTTCAAGTAAGATTTTAAATATTAAAACTGATTACGAAACTGAATAATCAATTCCCAAAATTTTCAATCAACAACAAAACTGTTTAGTATAATCTACATCAAAATAGTTACTGCGCCATATATTCTCTTATTGATTATAGAATTAGTTGCACTCTGATTTCTCTCCCTCTGTTTTGTCTTCTTTGTTGCTGTGTCTTCAAACTGAACATATTTTTTTTTATGGCAGTATGATCTTTATCTTGACAATAATAATAATAATAATAATAATAATAATAATAGTAACAACAACAACAACAACAAAGACGATGGAAACATCAACAGCAATAAAAACAACCACAAAAACATACATATCTATGTTTGCGTTATATATATTTGTGTGTGTGTGTGTGTGTGTGTATATATATACATAAATATACATACATGTATATGTATACATACATCCATATATACAGGGTGTCCCAAAAAAATGTATACACACTTTAGCAGCTGATAACTCAATTGATATTGTTTCTTTCCAGATGAAACCTATTGGATTTAATGATGGCAGTCAGATTAAGCTTTGAACAAAGAAAATTCATTCTAAAATGATACTGGAAGTGTGAAAATGCAGTTGAAGTGCAAAAACAGTTGGGGAGGGAGTTTCAAACAGATCCACCAATGCAACTCCCTATCACTTGAATTAGAGGTAAGTTTGAAGCTGATGGAACTGTTCAGAATGTCCACGATAAGCATTCCAGAAGACCCCGAACATCAACAACCCCAACAAAGCAAGGAGTACTGGAAATGAATCACCAAAGTCCAAGAAAATCTGTGCGGCAAAGCGAGTCATGAGGTAGGTATTCCAAAATCATCTGTCCAATGCATTTTGAAGCATTGTCAATGGAAAAGTTACATTCCAAGATTAGTCCATGCTATTAATGATGATGATCCAGACGAAAGAGTGCAGCATTGCGAGTGGTACTTGGAACGATGTGTAGAAGCTGCACACTTTCCAACAAAGATTGTGTGGAGTGATGAAGCCACATTCAAATTAAATGGTTCAATTAACTTCCACAATTGCACCTACTGGGGTCCTGAGAATCTGCATGTTATGGTGAAACACCATGTTAATTTGATATTTGTGTGGTGTGGTTTATCATCAACAGGATTAATTGGACCATTCTTTTGTTATGCTACTGTGACTGGTCCCGTTTACTTGAACTTGTTGCAACAGTCTGTTATGCCAAGCATTAGAGAAGACTTTGAAGATGAGGAGTTTTATTTTCAGCAAGATGGGGCACCCCCACACTACCATTGCTATGTTAGATCCTTCCTTGATGAGATCTTGCTAAACAGGTGGATTGGTTGAATTCACCAGACCTCACACCACTAGACTTTTTTATGGGGATACCTTAAAGACAAATTCTACGCTATGAAACATACAAGTCGCTGATTTGAGAGCAGTCATTGGACGAGAGTGCACACAAATACCAAACAAATTCTTTTGTGATATTTGTGATTCCATTCCTTTGCGTTGTCAGCAGTGCCTGGACCAGACCGGACATCAGTTTGAAAACAGGCATTGACAAAACAATAAAATAATGTCTGTAGATTCTATTAAATTTTGAAAATGAAGTGTCTTTTAATAAACAACTACTTTACAATTGTTTAAAGTGTGCATACATTTTTTTGGGACACTCTGTATACACACACACACACACACACGCATATATGTATATATATATATATATATATATATATATATTATATATATATATATATATATATATATTATATATATATATATATATATATATACACATATACATACATATATACTTATATATGCATCAGTGTGCGTGTGTATGTGCGTGTGTGTGCGTGTGTGTGTACATATATGTTGAATGAGAAATGCTCTATCTCTCTGAAACTGAATAAAAAGGAAAAAGATAAGTTGACCCCAATTCTAAAGCTACTGTCGTCATACTGGAGTATTTATTGAGAGCAAAGAAACAACAATAAGTTTCAAAACACGTTGTTGTTGTTGTTGTTGTTGTTATTGACAGCAACATCGCCGTTTTCTAGGAATGAAAAGTGAGACAGAAGAACAACAGTCACAAATGAAAGTACTGTAAAACCCAATTAGAATACACATTTTCTCACCAGAAACAAGATTAAAATTAGGGGCGTGTATAATAATACATGCTATCCAGGTTGGACATGTTTTACGTCACCCATGTGGACCCGAAAATCGACGATCGTATCATACATTATGACGCAGTGGTTTCCAAAGTTGTTTTGAGGCGGAACCCTAGAATAATTTTCAAAAATAATTATAAAAAACAAACTTATGGAACACATACCGTACGTTCCAACATATAAGTCGATGTTATATTTTGTGTAAACATGTGCAAACATTCAACCTTTCCAAATCTTGTTGCATTTCACATAGAATATTTGGTCCTCCAATATCGGCTTGTAGTTTTCTTGAGGGTTTTTTTGATAGTAAATTTTGGTTAGAAAAATTCGACTTGTATGTCGGAAAAAACGGTACCGTCATGAGATTCTTTTTACTTTTGACACACAGCCAATAATTCTGAGCGGAAAGTGTCAGTCGATTACATCGATCCTATTACTTGACTGGTGCTTTATTTTATCGATTCTGAAAGGACGAAAAGCAAAGTTGACCTCAACGGGATTTGAGCTCAGAACGAAGAGAGATGAAAGAAATGTCGCTAAGCATTTCCTCCGATGTGCTAACAACTCTACCAACTCACTGTCTTCCCGCCAATATTAAATTATTTTTACTTTTTTTCATAGGCACAAGGCCTAAAATTTTGAAGTAGGGGACCAGCCGATTACATTGTTTCCAGTACTCAACTGATATTTATTCTATCGACCCTGGAAGGATAAAATACAAAAGTGACCTTGGCAGTACTTGAACTCAGAACGTAAAGTCAAATAAATGCCACAGCTTTTTAATCTGACATGCTGACAATTCGGCACTTTCGCCACCATGATTTCTAGTAGTTAATTATAAAACTGAATACATAAAACTCATGGATTTTCCCCCCAAGTATAGCACTGCCACTCTGTCAGTCACGACGACAAGGGTTCCAGCTGATCCGATCAACCGAACAATCTCGGACAGATTCAGTGTGATACAGAATGTGACGAGGCTGGCCCCTTTCAATTACAGGTATTACTCATTTTTGCCAGCTGAATGAACTGGAGGAACGAGAAATAAAGTCTTGCTCAAGGAGACAACGCGCTGCCGGGAATCGAACTCATGACCTTACGATCGTGAGCCGAATCCCTAACCACTAATCCACATGGCCTTCACATTTAAATAAGAAAGTTGACATGTGAATCATCTCATCATAGACTTTGTGTGTTATAGGCTGTCTTTTAAAACCCCGAAAGGATGAAAGGCAAAGTCGACCTTGGCGTAATTTGAACTCAGAGTGTAAAGACAGACGAAATACCTATTTCTTTACTACCCACAAGGGGCTAAACACAGAGAGGACAAACAAAGACAGACAAACGGATTAATTCGATTACATCGACTCCAGTGCGTAACTGGTACTTATTTAATCGACCCCGAAATGATGAAAGGCAAAATTGACTTCTGCGAAATTTGAACTCAGAACGTAGCGGCAGACGAAATAACGCTGAGCATTTCGCCCGGCGAGCTAACGATTCTGCTAGCTCACCGCCTTACCAATTATACATATTAAGCAGATTTAGTGGTTACTTGAGCGGCGATATGGAAGAAACGTTAGCACGCCGGGCGAAATGCGTAGCCGTATTTCGTCTGCCGTTACGTTCTGAGTTCAAATTCCGTCGAGGTCGACTTCGCCTTTCATCCTTTCGGAGTCGATAGATAAAGTACCAGTTACGCATTGGGGTCGATGTAATCGACTTAATCCGTTTGTCTGTCCTTGTTTGTCCTCTCTGTGTTTAGCCCCTTATGGGTAGTAAAGAAATAAGTATTTCGTCTGCCCCTACGTTTTGAGTTCAAATTCCGCCGAGGTCGACTTTGCCTTTCATCCTTTCGGGACTGATAAATTAAGTACTAGTTGCACACTGGGGTCTATCTAATCGATTGGTCCCCACCGCAAAATTTTCGGGCCTTGTGTCTAGAGTAGAAAAGATGCAAGGAATGCGTTTGTGGATGGGAGCAAAAACCTCTTCAAATATGGCATATACATCCATTACACATTTTTTCATCTTCACACTCATTATTGTTGTTTACATCTGGTGCCTCGGACACGAAACACCGTAGCAAAATCAGAGTTGATTATAATTTCTCTTGAAAATCTGTAGAGATAACCTTAACAAGTGATGTGAGAGCACTGCTAACACAGTAGAACATGGTATTGACTTATATAATCGTTTAGTACACTTTGTAGTATATTATGGTCGCTTAACGAAATACCTATTTCTTTACTGCCCACAAGGGGCTAAACACAGAGGGGACAAACAAGGACAGACGGACGAATTAAGTCGATTACATCGACCCCAGTGCGTAACTGGTACCTAATTTATCGACCCCGAAAGGATGAAAGGCAAAGTCGACCTCGGCGGAATTTGAACTCAGAACGTCACGGCAGACGAAATACCGCTAAGCATTTCGCCCAGCGTGCTAACGATTCTGCCGGCTCGTCCCTACAAGTCATTAATATTCAGTTACTACACTATCCTTGAAGCACCGTGTTTGCTAGTATAAGGAGTATTCTTACACAGGATGCCGCCATATTTTACAAGTATACTTTGTTGGAAGAAAATCTTAGCATACACTGATTGAAAGATATTATATTAAAGTGATTTGAGGAGTGAATGCATGATTCTTTGCATATAAATCCAATATTGTGACAGTACACTGAAACAAAGAATGGGACCATAAATGTATAATAAATAAGCTACGTTTTACGATTACAGTATTTCAACTTGATCGACTATATATATAATTGTTTATATTCTGGTTTAGAGAATTGCAATGCAAGATATTAGGTTGTCCGGAAAGTTCGTTCCGATTTATAGCTTACCTTTCGACTTATTTCAGAACATGTCGTGTACCATCGCTATAGTTTTGTTGTTATCCACTCGTTGGAAATAGCTGATCAGGGGATGGGAGTTTAACATTCATTTCATTTTCTAGAGGAATTTTTATTTCGATAAATAAACAAATGTTTCTTAAAGGTAACACAGTCAATAAATAATATAAAACAAATATCAGGTGTGGGCTATGTATGCTGAGGAAGGAGGTGTACTGAGATGATGCTACCTCCCCACATAACTGTCGACATACCATAAACAAGTTTTGTAATTTTGTGCTGACAGTCTGCGAGGATTTGGCTTTTTCCCAATATTATTAGTAACAATTATTGGGCCTAGCAGACTTATGCTCATCCGACTCCCAAGTCAATGGCACTTGGTCTCTTATCCGTAATACAACCGCATAAGACATAGGGCAATTCTTTGGTACATTTAAAAATATAAAAAAGCACTTCGTGTGCTCCGTCAAACACAATATGCATTGCGCTCGATATGTCTGAGTAAAACTGTTGCAGGCAACTGTGGCAGCATAGCTGCAGTTTGATTAATGAAACCGATGAAAGTGTAGAAGATTAAGGGAGAGAGAGAGGGGACGGAGAGAGATCTGTATATAACACTTATATTATGCAAGAAACATCGTTGGTTGGTAGAAACAGTTTAGTAGCTTTATGCTTTTTCGCTGGCATGAAAAATCACTAACAAAGCAATATGGCTGTCCAGGCAGATCTTAATACAAATCGTTCTCAATTGCTGCATTCTTCGTTCTGCAAGTGACATTTGCTTCCAATTCTCAGCTAACTGAAATTTTTTTTGTAAGTTATTGTCTGACAAACCTTGTTCGCCTTGCTACCTACACGACTACCGTTTTTGGGGATTTTTTTTGGTTGATTTTTTTTTTGCAATAATAATCTTCAAATGAGTTTTCGCAGTTATTTCTTCAAAATTTCCATTTCTTTGCAAAGTCTAGATCAACTGAACGCTTGTTGTTGTTATTTGTTTTGGTTTTGCATAGTCCATCGTGCTTCTTATGACAATTTCGATAACGTCAAAGGAGATTTTAAAAATCCATTTGTAGCAGAAGACAGACTTGTCTTACGGCATTGGTAATGAATTTTTAAACATATTACGACAAAACTGAATACCACAGCGCATTTTTCTGTCACTTTCTACATTTTACCATCCAATGTCCTCGCTGAAAAGGAAAATATGATAATAGAGGTTTCCTTGAAAAGAAATCTCAGGAAAATCTAACAAATACAAAATCAAAAAACAAAAAAAAAAAAACACTTCGACCCACACTCAACGTAACTTTTTATCCTCGTCTTCTATATTCTCAAAAACTTTCGTTCTATGTTATTTTCTTAACCTAACTGGGCCAGAGGCTGAAGCTATGTTGAGCAATTATTTCACTACAATGTCTGTCCTAGGTAACTGGTTGTCAATCGGTATGTATTTGTTATTTAGCCGATATCAAAGAAAATAATAATAATAATAACAATAATAATAATAATAATGATGATGATGATGATGATGATGAAATAATAATAATAATAATAATAATAATAATAATAATAATAATAATAATAATAATAATAATAATGCCCTGATGCAGTACCAGACAGTGGCTCTCATGGCTTCTGACCTTAACTGATTGGAAGTGTTATCATGTACATTGCTTTGTCTTGGTATAAAAGATGGGCTACAGCAAATATTCTCCTCAATACCACAAATTTGCTTGTCAGTTGTTTGACCTTAACTAGTTGAACATGTCCATTAATAGTTGACGATACGTGTATCCCTGATCACTAGCAGAATTAGTGGGGGAGCATCATAACCATGCGTTGAGAGGAATTCTTTGGGGTTTGAATAATTGACCATGGGTGGCTCGTTCAGCATCCTTAAACAAACCTTATTCAGGGATCTTTTGAGCGGGTGAGCTAATCGATCTTAAGAAAATTCTAACTGGGCCCCACCTGCAAGGTCATGCGCTGTTTATCTTGATATGAAATCACTTTTCGTATTCTTTTCTTGAAACATTTTGACCTTGTGAGGCAGACATATCAATTAACAGACAAGTTCCTCTGTTGTAGTCCTTGATCACAATGTCTGGTCGATTAGAGTCAATTTTTTTGTCTGTTTGTATTGGTAAGTTCCAAAGAACGGTGACGCCCTCACCATTTGCTACATCCTCTGGATGGTGCCTGCATCACTTACCATGGGATTTAATTTTGTAGTATTTACAAGCATTCCGGTGGATGTACTGCCCTAGTCAGTCATGTCTTATGAGATACTCTTTTTCAGAAAGGACTGAACAGCCAGAAACAACACAATCAATTGTCTGAATTTTTCATAAATTCTACACGAGGGACTCAGATTCATCCTTAAGGATGTTTGCATGGTAGTTTCTGCTAGGTAAGCTCTGATCTTGCGCTTCAATAACAAAACCTTCTGTTTCTCCTTTCAGACCTGTCCCTTGTAGCCATTGGTGTGTTAGATTGTGGACAAGTTGTAAGGGTATTTTCCATGCAGGAGTTTGCCTTTCCAGTTGTCTTCTATATTATTCATGTAAGCCTTCTTTACTTTTGTTTGATTTTTTTTCTTGCATTAGTGATAGGTTTGTCACTATTTGGATCTCGTTGGTCTTTCTGATTGTTAATTCCTAAATCAGGAGAAGCAATGCTAGGTCTGTCAGTACTTGGGTGTCTTTGGTCATTCTTATTGTTAACTTAAATTTCTTACTAAGCTTGCTTGGAATCTTCATGCTTCAGTGCCGTTCGTAAGAGCACATCACTTAGGATTGTTCGAGCTGTATCAGGCCTCTTCCACCTATTTTTCTAGAGAGATAAATCCTGTCCACATCTGATTTTGAATGGTGCATTCGGTACCTTGTAAGGATTTTACGGATCTTTCCATCCATATTCTGCAAGTCAGAATATGGATGGGTAGTCATGATGGGTATACTGCGTTTCGTAAATTGTACCCCAGTGTCACTTTGATGGCATGCACTGCTCTCTCACTCAATAATGATAATAATAATAATAATAATAATAATAATAATAATAATAATAATAATAATCCTTTCTACTAAAGGGACAAGGCCTGAAATTTGAGGGGAGGGGACTAGTTGATTACGTCGACCTCTGAGTTTCACTAGTACTTAATTTATCGTACCCGAAAGGAGGAAAGGTAAAGTCGATCTCGGTGGATTTGAACTCAGAACGTAGCGACGGACGAAATGCTGCAAAGCATTTCGTCCAGCGTGCTAACGATTCTGCCAGCTCCCCGCCGTGATGATGATGATGGTGATGATGATGATGATAATAATAATAATAATAATAATAATTTGCTACGAGGTTAGCAATTTTAAGGGTGGAGATTGTCGATTACACCGACCCCAGGGCAATAGCAGTTATGTGGAAAATACGTTTTGGCGTTTCTCTAGAGCTTTAAGGAACCAAGATGATTAGTGCAAGATTAAAATTAGATTAAGGCAGTAAGTTGATTGATTAGTTCTATATACGACTAATAACTTAAAATTCTAATCCTATTCTGTGTTTTCACATCGTCTTTGACAGAGGTAACTGAACAATGGAGATGATATCTAGAACCATTTTGAATATTAACCGGATATTAACTTTTCAAGAGACGCACCTGAAGGATTCTCAATTGACTAGTTCTAAAGGATATGAAAGTGTAGTGTTCAAAAGCACTCGGTTCTCTCTGGCTCAGACTGCTCGGCCGTAAATAGAGAACAAAAGCTCATTACCTTTTTATCTGTTACTTGTTTCAGTCATCAGACTGCGGCCATGCTGGAGCATCGCCTTGGAGAATCTTTTGGTCGAATAAATCGATCTCGTTTCCCTTATTATTATTTTTTTTATTTGTATGCCTGGTACTTATTCTGCTGGTTCCCTTTCTGGCAAACCGCTAATTTACAGATATGTAAATAAACCAACACTGGTGTCAAGCGCTGGTGAGGTGCAAACACAGACACAAAAACACATACACACACACACACACACACACACACACACATAGTAGAAGACACTTGCCCAAGGTGCCACACAGTGGGATTGAACCCGAAACCATGTGCCTGGTATGGTTCAATACTATATTAATTATTGTTGTTGTTGTTGTTGTTGTTGTTGTGCCTAAGCCAGTCTTATCTAGTAAGACCTTTGATAAAATGTATTCTAGTCAGGTCCGTCACATCTTTCTTTATATTTCAGAAACTACATTGAACGATGAGTCCTTCTTTATTTAAGGTTGTGTGGTTTGCTTTGAGAAAAGATTCAGCTGCTATTTCTAGCAGGACGAGCGACACTGAATAGGCTCTGTCGTTGCTTCATGCTTATGAAAACAGAAAACGTCAAAATTACTTCGTTAGGGAAAACCTGTGAGGTTTATATTGCGGATTAGGTTCACGGCCATAGTATTAATGCAGGAGGTCAAGGCGGGCAACTGACAGAACCGTTAGGACACTGGACAGAATGTTTAGTTTCATTTCGTCAGTTCTTACGGTCTGGGTTCAAATTCCGCCGAGGTCGACTTTGCCTTTCATTCATTCGGAGAACGATAAAATAAGTACCAGTTACGCACTGGGGGTTGATGTGATCGACTTAGCTCCTTCCCCCAAAATTACTGGCCCCAAGACAAAATTTGAAACCATTATGCAGGAAGTCAAATAAAGAACAAACATAATGTAAAAGTAGATGTGTCTTCGTTGCCTTCGACGATGATCATTCCATTGTGTTATTGTTGATCATTCCATTGTGTTATTGTTGTGGCGAGAGTCACGACAACCCCGTGCGAGAATAGACTTGACCGAACGACTATAAATAGTAAGGGTCTGAGTGAGAGACAGAGAGAGTGTAGGCGTTAATTTTGTCGTGTGTCGGTGTTTTCTGTTCAGTTTGATCCCTGTTGGGCGTGAGTCGCATAGTTGATTATTTGTTAAGAGTGTCCCCTCGTGGGTGTGCCTGCAATTGTTGATTATTTGTTGAGGGTGTCCCTTCGTGGGTGTGCCTGCAATTGTTGAAATTGCTGTTACTGCTGTTTGCATAAGATATTGTTGGGTTGTGTTTGTTTTCGTCCCATTTGTGGATGAGGTGGAACGGGTTCCAGCGGGAAGCCACAGTTGTGCAGCGGCGTCTGGCGGAGGAGTGGACTCTGAACCTTTGGAGGTTTGTGAAGTAAGGGTTGGGCCGAGGAGGCTAAGGGAGTGTGAAAAATTGTTAAGTGGGGAAGGCGGCACGTCGAAGTAGGTGCCGCTACAGGAAATAACAAGCAGTGTGACGGGGAGGGCGGTGATATTGGAAACGCTGAAGTTGTCAACCGGGAAAGTGGAGGTAGCAGCCGTTGAAGCCGTTGAGAGCTGCCTAGAGGAGATCAAGGGGCTCACCACGTTCATTGCACGAGGGGAAAGGTGTGATGTGGTAGAGGTGCGATTCGCTACGGAGGACGGGGTGAGGGAGCACTCCACTGAAGCCGTAGGAGCGGAGGAGTGGGTGCTTTTGCCCTCATGCTGTGGCAGACGTGTTGCCGGGGTGAGAGTGGGCGGGGTGCTCCAAGAAATGAAGGAAACATGGCTGGTGGCGGCCGTAATGTTTAACATGGAGGAGGAGGCTAAGGTACTTGGGGGGACGAGAACCAAAGGGTTGAATTGATGGGGTGTGGCATGGAGATGGCCATACAGACGGGTTTTAATGATCTAAACAGGATTGCAGAGGAGGTGGTTCTGCCCGTGGATGTGGGGCTGAGAGTGGTGGTGGGGGGTGGGCCTCCTATATGCTGCCTAGGTGGAGAGAAGGGTCATATGAAGGCAAGGTGCCCCCAGTGATGAAAAGAACAACAGATGGAGCAGCCTGAGGAGCGGGAGAGTGTGGACCAGGTGGTGCACGACGATGTAAGGGAGCCCTGGGATATGTATCACACTGCCTAAATACAAATCTTGAGAAATTAGCTTCTCGAAACCAAGAAGGAGAAAGCTAATTCGAAGTCTACAGATCCAATCAATCAGTGGAACTGTACAAATCTGTAAAACTTTCCAGAAGTTTATCATTTAAGTATATATGAGCATGTCTAGATATGTAACTCTATGCATGGGAATCCACACATAAAACAAAACATACAAGGCTGCACATATACATACATACATACATACATACATACATACATACATACATACATACATACATACATACATACATACAAATAAAAAATACCCTGTTGTTGAAGTTGAAATTCCAATAAAGAAGCTTTGGATCTAGGTTAGAAACCGGTTCTTTCTCTATTCGCAAGAAATCTTGAAATAAACGGAATAATGACATACATAAATACATGCATGCATACATACATGCATGCATGCATGCATACATACATACATACATACATACATACATACATACATACATACATACATACATACATACATACATACATACATACATACGGAGAAACCTAATTCGAAGACTACAGATCCAATCCATCGCTGGCACTGTGAAAATCTGTAAAACTTTCCAAAAGTTTATCATTTAAATATAAATGAGCATGCCTAGATATGCAACTATATGCATGAGAATACATACATAATCTGCACATACATACATACATACATACATACATACATACATACATACATACATACATACAAACCCTATTGTTGATGTTGAAATTCTAATGAAGGAGCCTTAGATTTAGATTAGAAACCGGTTCTTTACTGGCAAGAAATTTTGAAACAAACTGAATAATGACTTACATACACAATCCTGTAAGGTAGTTAATTCGCAGACTCGTTATAACGTTAGAGTTTTGCGGGCCTCTGTTCCAGTCCACTGCGCTCTACGTGCAAAACCCTCTGAGGATTTGCAGTGAGTTGGGCGGGTTACGTTTTGTGAGAGACGTTTTGACTCCAGCTCTTTCTTAACAGAATTCAGTCTTGGGTCAAACTAAGGTTGGGCACCAAACATCTAGAATGTCGTCAAACACTAACAGTTCTCTACGTTTCAGGATTTGCAATCTATACAACATTAGTGATGAAGAAGAGCAAGGAATTCTCAGGAAAACTTTTGGGCGCCGACGAATATCACCCAAGCCGTCTATTGAGGAGGACGTTCAGCGCAGAGACTATGAACAATTTCAGAAATCCCTGGCCTGTTAATATTTGTTGGTTTCGGATAAACTTTAGAAGCACGGTGGTGCCATCACACGGGCCCGTCCGAAATACGTGCAAAACAGCGAAACTGTTCTGGATGCACTCATTCAGTGTCAGAAAATGGCTGCCTTGCTGAGATATGCCGAATCGCTGTTGACGCAAGTTGGCAAATAAATATTTTTCAGTTACTTAAGTCTATGCGAGATAAATGGATATTAAATTGATTCTATGTAATCTTCCTTTTTAATGTTTATAATTGATATATACACATCTTTTACCTATTTTGGAATTGTTAAATTTTATTTTTATACAACATAACAATATTGTTTATAAACATTCCCCCATCGTACCCTTAATAATATTTCCTTTGTATTAACATATTAGGTTCTTAATGTCTTGCCCCTTTAACTAGTAATTAACATCATGATTTAAAGCCTACCCTACCCTGCCTCGTTTTATAGACAGTTACTTTTATCCAACTGACTACTCCTAATATCTTATTTACTCTCAGAGAAAAAGGGATACATATGATAATATTTATGACTATACCAAACCATGAGCTGTCAAATCACTCTTGTTCTTTATTTAAAATTGACACAGTCTTCTAGTCTCAGATTTAAATAATAATAATGAAATTATTGTATACAGTGCTCAGGTTCACCACAACTTGTTAAAAGTGCGTATAAAGCATATGCAGTAATGTGCAAATGTCTGGAAAGTGAACAGTGTATGAGTCAGATACATGCTTGCGTG
>NC_043013.1:25973159-26003159 GCF_006345805.1 Octopus sinensis
AAAAGATACAAAAAAGATAATAAACGATATAACCGTCCTAATGCATCCTCATAAACTTCCTCGAAGTCCGCAACTGATCATAGCTCAGCTCCGTTTTATATACGCGGCTTCAGAAGACATAGCATTTGCCTGGCGAACGATTTTTCACGAAGTTTTCAACGAAGAGCTTAATTCCCGCCCGGCAAGACTTTTGTCTTTCATCCCGCCGGAACGACCATAATAATTGGCGATTCTCATTATCAACAGCCGTGAATTTGCAACAATGCAAATAGATGTCAGAATAATGCAATGCAAACGTTTTCGGAATTGAATTTTCTAAAGAAAATAAAACAAACAATAATGTTCAAATATATGTATTTATTTATTTATTTATTTATTTATTGTATGTGTGTATAATATCCACGTGGCTGTGTGGTAAGAAGCTTGCTTCCCGACCACATGGTTCAGGGTTCAGCCCACCGCGTGGGTCTTTGGAATTGTGTTCTGCCATAGCTTCGGGCCGAGTAAAGCCTTGTGAGTGGATTTGGTAGTTGGAAACTGAAAGACACTTGTCGTATGCGTATGTGTGTATACGTGTGTGTGTGTGTGTGTGTGTGTTCGTGTCCCTCACCACCGCTTGATAATCGGTGTTGGTGTGTTTACGTCCCTGTGATATAGCGGTTCAGCAAAAAAAAAAATGACTGATAGAAATAAGTACCAGGTTTGGAAAAAAAAAAGCGGCGCACGGATTTCTTTCTTATTTCGTTGCTTATCCAAGAATCTGGTGAAGTCTCTTCTACATCGAATCAAAGAACTCAATCCTTACATAGTCCAAGCATTATTGTTTGTTTCTTCAGGAAATCCAATTCTATTCGTGTTAAGAGTTGTATTCTATCATTTCTCTGGTTCCTGCCTGCATTTTCCCTTCAAATATTTATTTGCTGGCTCATCTCTATCGAAGAGAATACCTACGTTCCTTCTTTTGCGAACATTAACTTTGTACGTAATCGAAAAATATTGTAATTCTGTGGATTATATTGATCTGGTTTTGCTAAAATCTTTTAAGTAATTTATTTCTCTGTTAATTAACGTTATGTTGCTCGAACTAAGATGCAGGGCTCAGGAAAGAAAGTTCCTTCGGACAAAAGGCTTTCGGTTCGAATTGGACCGGAAGGAAAAAGAACCATAAGTGGCAATGATGTGTTATTGAGAGAGCAGAGGTGTTCTTTTATTCTTTTTAGTCATTGGACTAAGGTCATGCTGGAGCAACGCCTTTAGTCGTGCAAATCGACCACATGACTCATTTTTTGTAAGCCTAGTAATTATTCTATCCGTCTCTTTTGCCGAACCGCTAATGTTACCGGAACGTAAACACACCAGCATCGGTTGTCAAGCGATGTTGGGAGGACAAACACAAACACACACATACGACGGGCTTCTTTCAGTTTCTGTCTACCAAATCCACTTACAAGGCTTTAGCCGGCCCGAGGCTATAATAGAAGACACTTGCCAAAGGTGCCACGCAGTGGGACTGAACCCGGAACCATGTGGTTGGTAAGCAAGCTATTTACCACACAGCCACTCCTACGCCTACATTTCTTTCTTTTTTGTTGTCGCCTTGTGGCTGGAAGTTGATCTGTGATTGAATTTGTTGTAGCTAATCTTCCCTGAGTGCATCCTTGAATGGTTGGTTGGTTGGTCCGTCGTTACTTTACCCAGTTTTTTCTATTTTTGACTTTCAGCAGAGTCCCTTTTAGGTGGGCATTTGAACAATTGAGGACCTCTAAGTAGTAGACTGATGCAATAGAGTGTAATTTTTGCTCGTAATTTCGAAGGGGCATATTTGGAAGCTGATAAAATATGAATTAGATAGTGCATCAAAATTCTGCCTAATGCCAAAGTTTGGAACATAGAAACCTTGGGATTTTTGCGATGATTGCATAAGGATGATGTTAGGTATGTTGTGGCAGTGATGCGATACAGAAAACGTGATGGCGATTTTATAGCAGCGGAGATGCTGCGTTTGTTGTTGTGTAGCTTCAAGTTAGCCCTGATCGAGAGGACGTATGATGAAAGGCATTCTATCGATGACCATCCCGTCATTTTGTATTTCACTATGCAACGTGTCTCCTCTTCCAAGACGGCAGAGTGTGACCGGTAAAAGATTTGGCTGCTATTTCTAGCAACACGGATTGTGTTGGATCGTGCTGCTGGGTTGCCGTTGTTTACCCTACGTCAGCCCTGATAGAGCAAACCTGTGGTCAACAGCAATCAAACCGTGACCATCCCGTCATTTTTCCTGTGCAGAAAACCTATTTTGCTCGTTATCGAACTTGACATCCCTTTTTATCCTGTTTTTATATATTTATGTAAGACGACAGGATTTTGGTTTGAGCGGGGTTTTGACAGCCATTTCTAGCATGCTTATCAGACAATAGCATAGCGGTTCGCTGGTTAGTTCATGCTGCGCAGGTGATTTGTGAAGGTGTTGTTGCTGTTAATCCTGTTGCAGGCAACGTGACAGCGATGCTATTTTGGTAATGTGGTGGTGGAGACGAGTGCTGTAGTAATGATGATGATGAAGATGATGATAGTAGTGGTGAAGGAGAGACAGACTGACAGACAGACAGACGGACAGGCAGCGACGGTGTTAGTAGGTGGTGCAGTTAACGACGTGCAGAGCTGTTGGCCTGACAGTCAATCATATTATTAGGTGCGATGCTGAGGAGGTGATGCTGTGGTGATAATCTATGTCCTTTCGACCGTGACAAGGTCTAGAAAGGACTACGTTACCGGCGTCTCCGTTTCACACCCTTGCGGCGTGTGTGCGTATATGTATATATATATATATATATATATATATATACACACCCATATATAATATATATAATCATATATACTATATATAATATATATATATATACTATATATAAATATATATATATATATATACATATATAATATATATATAATACATATATACATAAATAATATATATATATATATATAATATATATATATATATATATTATATATATATATATATATAATATATATATATATATATATATATATATATATATATATATATATATACTTGATTCAGTCATTAGACTGCGACCATGCTGGAGCACTGCATCGAAGAATTTTTATTGGAATGAATCGAATCCAGTGTTTTTTTTTTCTTTAAGTTTGTCACTTATTCTATCGGCGTCTTTTTGTCGAACCGCTAAGTTACGGGTATGTAAACATATAAACACCGATTGTGAAGCGGTGGTGGAGGACAAACGCAGACGCAAAGACACGCAAAGATACGCACACACACACACACACACACACACACACACACACACACACACACACACACTTATTTATGACGGGATTCTTTCAGTTTCCATCAACCAAATCCACTCACGAGACTTTGATCAGCTTAATGCTAGAGTAGATGATACTTGCCGATGGTGCTATATAGTGGGACTGAACCCAGAACCATGTGGTTGAGAAGTAAACTTCTTAATCTATCACGCCTGCGCCTCTACACACATACACGCACACACATACATACATAGATACATACACATACACATGCATACGCACGCACACACGCACTCGCATACATAAATACAAACCAACACACATACATACGCATACATACATACACACGCATATACACATACAAACATACACATACATACGTATATACATAGACACGCATGCACACACACGCATACATACATACATGCATACATACATATACGCACGCGCGCAAACACACGCGTACACGCATACACACATACATACACACACACGAACGTGCACACACACACACACACACACACACACGAACGTACACACACGAACGTACACACACACACATATACACAGACACACACACACACACAGCTATTATCAACGTGACTGACTCCATCGCTAGTCCGCCCCTAACACACCTACTTCGCTCATCTTTTCACACATCGATAACCATCAGACAATTCTGCTTTGTTTTTATCGACCCCGAAGGGTTGAAAGGCAGCGTTGACCTTTGCCAGATTTGCAGACTCAGAACGTAAAGGGAACCGAATCAAAACAACACAAATATTCGTCCATGATTTTATTTAATGGACGACAAACACTGATTACGTCGAGGGACATGACACAACAGGAAAAGCCACATGAAAACACCTGAATGCATTTATGTAATGTTTGTGTGTATGCATGGAGGTATGCATGCATGTTTGTATGTAAGTGTGTATGTCTGTATGTCTGTCTCTGTGTATGTAATCAAGTATGCATGTATGGATGGGTGGATATTTCGTGTATGTATACATCTATGTATGTATGTGTGTATGTGCGTATGTATGTATGTATGTATGTATGTATGTATGTATGTATGTATGTATGTACGTACGTATGTATGTACGTACGTATGTATGTATGTATGTATGTATGTATGTATGTATGTATGTATGTATGTATGTATGTATGTATGTATGTATGTATGTATGTATGTATGTATGTACGTACGTACGTACGTATGTATGTATGTATGTATGTATGTATGTATGTATGTATGTAGTATGTATGTATGTACGTATGTATGTATGTATGTATGTAGGAATGGATGGATTATTTCGTGTATGTATGCATGTATGTATGTATGAACGTACGAATGTATGTCTGCATGCATGTATGTACGCATGTATGTATGCGTATATATATGTAAGCATGTACATATATATAGGCATACCCACACACACACATATATGTATGTATATATATATATATACATATATGTGTGTGTGTGCGTATGCCTATATGTATGTATGAATGTATTTGTAGGTATCTATGTATGTATGTGTGCATGGATGTATGCTTGCGCATGTATGTATGAAAGCATATATATGTATATGTATACGCACACATTTATGTATATACATACATACATACATACATACATACATACATACATACATACATACATACATACACACATACATACCAGACTCTTTCAAATGTTTGGTTTTTATTTTATTTTATTCATTTCGTTTCAATCCGAAAATACGAAGAAACGCCACTTTATTTGATGTCCATTCTTTCTTTTCCTTAAGACATTACGGCGGTGAGATTTGAGGAAGACGTGGGTTGCTGTTTCTAGGAGATCAAGCGATAGACATAGAAGCACCCTCGTTAACCCGTAGCTGTAAATGATGTTGCGGGTTATTGCACTTGTTGTTGTTGTTGATGACGATGATTATGATGATGATGATGGTGATGGTGGTGGTGGTGGTGGTGGTGGTGGTGGTCATGATGGTGATGATGATTATGAAATGGTGCAGTCCCAGGAATTTTTCGAAGAAAGGACACGAGGTCAGAAAGGAAATACAATTCCAGAAGAAAAGGGCGTAATAACATTATTTAGAAGGGCACACTTCTTATTTTTGAGTGGGGCACGTGCCCCTCGGTGTCACCCCCACCTCCTTGGGTCCGCCCCTGATGATGATGATGATGATGATGATGATTACAGTGAGAGAATAGTTGAGTTATTAAAAAGGGGAGTTTTTGATGCGATGAAGATAACACAAATTGTATTTCACCTGCTATTCTTTCGGTATCGACTAAATAAATACCAGTGTTGTACTGGGGATCGATGTCTTCGACGTCTCATCTGCCCCAAAATTCAGCCCTTATACTTAGAAAGGATTATTATTATTTCTCTTTTGTTTCGCTTTTTGCCTATTTCGTCTTTATTCTGGCCCCAACGATATGGACCTTTGGGGGAAAGTAGTACGGATACAAAATCGAACCTAACGACCTTACGACCGTGAGCGATATACCTTGACCTTTGGTATGGACCTTTGGGGCAAAGTAGTACGGATACGCGCCTTCCCAGATTTACTAAGATAATTAAATGAAATAGGGATACCTGAACATCACTATCAGTTAATTAGTACAAATCATAAGAGTTTCCGGAGCATTTGTGTCGGGAAAGACACCCTCTCAATTTTGCTTTTCATTCCTCCATGATCGATAAAGTACCAGTCGCGTAATGGGGTCGATGGTATTGACTTTGCCCTTACTCTCAAAATTGTTGTGCCTATAATAATAGAAAAGGCGAAAGGGGTTGTGGGGTCTGGACAAGGCTGAGAGGTTTGAAGAAAGACACCTTCTTCTTCGGTCAAGCTTTCATCGACTTTTTTTAAAGTTCCACTTTGAAAGGAAAGTGAAGCTGGAGAGGGAAGTGATGCCTTGCAGTGAATTTGTGAAAAAATGGGTGACTGGCAAAACTGGTTCGAGCGAAGGGCCCTACTCCAAGAATGCACCTGTAGACGGGAGAGCAGGGAGAGACGGTTCGTGCCTTTGGCGGTCAGGGTAACTATGAACCTATGGGGTCGCTTGGGTGGCCCTAGCTGGAGTTTCGCCTCTAACAGAGGGACCCCATCATTCCCTTTTATTGTATTTCACCGTCTTTCCATTACTTTTTCCTCATCCTTTATGTAAATCCCTACACAAATTGTGTGCTTGTGATGTTCCCCTCATCCATGCCCCTGTGGCTAATAAAAGAAATTATCATTATCGAAAGTTTTATTACAATATCACAAGGTTTTTTTCGTTGTTGTTGACTGTTTTTCTACTCGATGTAAATCAGTGATTCTCAATCGTTTTCTTCGTATATGAACCCTTTTAATTCCTATTTTACTCAACTGGACCCTCATAGCCATTCGATGTGTATAACAAAACAACCTGCTGTATTTTTATGATTAAATATTATTACGAAATCTATAAAAAAAAAAAACAACTGAAATATTTTGTGTATTGCAGAAGTATAACCGATTTTATTGTACATAAATTTTATCTACAAAATCTTATAAAGACCCCTAAGGTTCATATGAACTCTGGTTTAGAACCCTTGATGTAAATAGACCATCACTTATGTTTGTATTTTTCTCACTGTCCTGGGCCTTCTTGGTTCATAAAAGAAATCCTTGATGATGATGATGATGATTTCTGGCGCAAGGCCAACAATTTCGGGAGAGGAGATAAGTCAATTACATTGACCCCAGTGCTCAGCTGGTACTTATTTTGTTGACCGCGAAAGGATGAAAGGCAAAGTCGACTTAGGCGAGATTTGAACTCGACAATATCTAAAATGATTGGTCGAGATTTTTTTTTTTCAAAGTTGCGGGAATTTCTCGGGACACGTAAAGAGATAAATGAGATTACCCTAAACCTGGATGTTGCTGTCTTGTTTAGCCCTGGGTCAGCCATGATCGGACAGACCTGTGATTAGTGGTGGCATTCCAGTCACGTCTAATCCGTATTTGCTCTATGTACAAGACCACACCGATTACACTAAGTGTTTTTTTTTTCCTGAGATAATAAGAGCGTGATTTGATGGAGATTTGACTGCTATTTCTAGCAGGAGCGACCATGCGGTGGCTGCCGAAGCTCTCTTATTGAGAAGGAAGAACGTCAATGAGGGGAGGAGGAGACAAAGAGAGGGAGAGAATGTATGTGTGTGTGTGTGTGTGTGTGTGTGTTATCTATATGAATGGGATTGGCGCCTTGATTGTGAAAGTTACTGACGACGTGTCTAAACAGATACTCCGAACATTCAGGAATTTATTACCCATCATCGAAGTGCTTAGTTATAGATATTATTAACAGTAATATTAATAATCCTTTTTTCTTTTCCTTAAATTCTCTCCTTCAAACATTCATACATCGAAATCGACGGGAGCGACCATCAAACAATAACGATTTTTTTTATTAGTCACAAGGACAAGCGAAAAATACAGAGTAAAATAATAAACGGTGGTGGTGGTGGTGGTGGTGGGGAGATTCATTTGCATCATGTAAAAAGAAAAAAGGGAAAAAAAAAACAGGGGCTGAGATTAACAATAACCAACAGTGAAGGCACGTTAATTAATAGATAACAATAGCAGGGCATATAATAATGATCTTCCTTGTAAACATTAATTTCTTTTATTGGCCACAAGGGGCAGGGCCCAATATGCTGGAGACAGCAGAAGGTAGGGGATACAGAATAGTTGTAGGGACTTACATTGTCTGAAGAAATGGGGCCGGGGCCGGGGTGGGGGTGGGGGGTAAACAATATAAGATGGTAGAAGGTATATCTATCTATTCTGTCAGACTCTACCTAATACTTGACAACACCGACAAAAGACATCGACTACTACTGCTATAACTACTACCACCACCACCATCACCATCACCATCACTACTACTACTACTACTACTGCTGCTGCTGCTGCTGCTGCTGCTGCTTCCACCGTGAACAAGAGAGAGCCCTTTACACAGTCGCTTGTACTGCTAGAAATACCAACGAAATCTGCTCTATAAGATTCGATCAGGCGCTCGATAAGAACAACAACAACAACTACTACTACTACTACTACTACTACTACTACTACTACTACTACTACTACTACTACTGTTGCTGCTGCTGCTGCTGGTTCTTATTTTATTAGAGAGCCCTTTTCATGGTCGCTCGTACTGCTAGAAATACCAACGAAATCACGCCCTAACGTCTTATTAAAAACAAAAAATGCGACACATTAGTTAAGGTAATCTGAGATACACTGTCTAAAAAAGCAAAACTGGGTTTTAGAAACCTGGGGTGTGCTAAGCTTTGTGAGATTAGGTTGGGAAGGGTGAGAGTGGGTTCGGCCCTATAAGCCTCTTCACTCCAATCCATCTCTCGCTGCAAACGAGGTACCTTCTCTGCCATTTCTATCAGTGATGGTCATGGCTGGAACATCTTTAGTCAGTCACTGACCTCCCTCACATGAGTCTAAACCAGAATTTCTCAAGCAATTTTTGACTATCGAACCCTTTGATGTCTAAAAACTCCAACTATATTTTATGAGTGCGTGGCTGTGTGGTAAGAAACTTGCTTCTCCAACCGAGTTCGGACACTATGTGGTATTTGGGGTTGGGTGTCTCGTACTATATCCTCGGGTGGACCAAAGCCTTGTGAGTGGATTTGGTAGACGGAAACTGAAAGAAGCCCGTTGTGTGTGTATACAAGGAGAAATAAAAAATTATCCGCACTTTTATTATTGTCACGTGATCGAAGTTTGAGCCTGATCGCGCCATTTTTCTTTCTGGCTTTACAGTATAAGCATGGCTGCTCCACTAGCAATGTGTACCAAAGAAGAACAAGAACAATGATCCGATTTCTTTTGTCGAATGGTGTGTCACGTGCTGAAATTCATCGTAGGCTTTTAGCACAATATGGGGACATTGCATTACCGCGTGTGTTTTAAGGGATCAAGAATTTTAAAAGTGGCCAGACAAGTGTTCCGTGCGAAAAGGGAGCAGGACGCCCGTCAATCTCCACCACTGACGAGAAGATTCAGCAAGCTCGAGAGATGGTAGTGATGAACCGGTTCACCATTAACATCTCTCGAATCACTGCTTGTTGTTCTTCTTCGGTGCACATTGCTGGTGGAGGGGCCCATGCATACACTGTAAAGCCAGAAAGAAAATATGTGCGGTCAGGCTCAAATTTCGATCACATGACCACAATAGTACCAACTATAAGCACGCATGCGTAGAAAGCAGTGTGACAATAATAAAGATATGTTATGGTAAAAATGCGGATAATTTTTGACTCAACCTCGTATATGTGTGTGTTCCCCACTACTTCTAACGGTTCGGCAAGACAGACCGAGAGAATAAGTACCAGATTTATAAAAAAAAGAATTCAGTGTTGGGGTCGATTCATTCGACTAAAAATTCAAGGCAGTGCTCCAGCATGGCCGCAGTCTACTGACTGAAAGTAGTAAAAGATAAAAGATATATGCAGAAAACTGATTTATTTCTACAATACAGGGAAAATTGTTAAAACGTCTTGTGTATTGTAGAAAAGTAACCCGTTTATTTCAGATCAGTTTTATCAACAAAATCTTATGTTGATCCCTAAGGACTATATTGAACCGCAAGGGCCATATGAACCCAAATTGAGAACCACTGGTCTAACCTATACAACAACAATAACAACAGAAAAAAGAGGAACTAAATATAAGGCTGGGTCCTTAAATCAACCCTTAAACCAACGGATATCTTAACTTTCTCTCCCTGTTTATTTCTGTGTTCCTTTCTGTGGAAGAGTGTAGGCTCGAGACTTAAAAGACTTTCTCACTTCCCGAGCGTTAAACTAATACATCTGTTTGTTGTTTACACACCCGTCTTCGTCTTTTGTTTTTTTTTTGTTTTGTTTTGTAAATTCCAACTATATATATATATATATCATTTGTAGAAAACATAAACCCGTAGCAGAAGAACACTCCAAGATGTAGAGCAGTGTATATTTTAATGGGGAAGGCTGGTTTACGGGATTACTCTGGTTTTCCCGTCCATAAAGGGTTTGGCCTTATGACATATCATCAGACCCCAAAACCTGTTGGCCTAAGACCTCAAGACCTCTTCAAAAGAGATCTTAGGGCAACAGGTTTTGGGGTCTGACGATATGTCATAAAGCTAAACCCTTTATGGAATGGAAACCCAGGCTAATCCCATAAATCAGCCTTCCCTATAAAAAAATATATATATGTATGTATGCATGTCATTATTCAGCTTTATTTCAAAATTTCTTGCCAATAGAGAAAGGGCTGGTTTTCTAACCTTGAGCTATGATTCCTTCATTGGAATTTCAACGTCAATAGGGTGTTTATGTATGTATGTATGTATGTATGTATGTATGTATGTATGTATGTATGTATGTATGTATGAGGACGTAAACGATATGCAAAGGTACATGAAGCCCAATTACAACTACAGCCGGCTATTGTCAATTCTGTCCAAGACATTGTAGATCTTTAGCTGGGCTAAAAAGCCACATTGGATCACAACACCGTTAACAGTTAGTTAAGCCTCGTGCAATGGCCATACTCGATAACGAGGGGGCAGCCATCATCATGTATGTCTGTATATACAGCGTGTGGAAGCGAAAATATACTGACCCTGATGTTCTCTCGGAGTTCCTTCTTATACCTACGAGAAGAACCGCATTTATGTTCGAGAACGAAGGAATGTATACACCTTATCTATTACAACCTCGAAATGGTCGTGGAGATTTTACTCAAAGGAACGAAAATCAGTTCGATAGGTGACCTCATAAATTTCCGGGTACTAAAAAGAAGTGTCGTAGGAAAATACAGGTTAAGATTTCGATTCTTGGGTATGAATCCAAGAAACGATCTCTTACATGTGTGTGTGTGGTGTGTGTGTGTGTGTGTGTGTGTGTGTGTGTGTGTGTGTGTGTGTGTGTGTGTGTGTGTGTGTGAGTGTGTGTTGTTTATGTTTTAAAGTTCTTTGAAATTGTTGTTGTCGACAACTTCCGTATCGAAGACGAATGGAATATGTTACCTTTTTATAGGAAAATCAATTAAAAGTTAACGTCAAGATGGACCGTATAATTTATAAATGCTACCCGAACGATCATATTTTAAAAACCAAAGATTTAAATATTTAATTGCATGTGTGTGTGCGTGTGTAAAATTGATAAATTAGATATAATTTACGATAAAAATCCCTTTAAATGGTCAAAGGGATCTCTGTAGAAGTATTTGAGAACATCTGTTGCCAAGGTGACCAAATTAGCAGTGTCGTGCCGGTAGGGGTCTCGTAAGCGTCCCTCCCAGAGTTAGAACTATCTGGTAAAATTCATGGCGCTATTTACTTTTGTTAGCAACAAAGGGATCCTCTCTCTGAATGCCAGATTGTGTAATCCCTGTGTAGGGAGTGCGACGCTACATGACAGCAAAACATGGGCATTGAATGTAGAAGTTTGTGTAAAAACTGGAAAGAAATTAATCGGAAGCCAATGGAAAGCCTCCACTGCCGACATATCAGAAGTCGCAACTGCCTGTTGTCATAGAAACATATATTGGCGTTGTAGCGAAAGGAAATGCCGAGAGTAAAAAACCAAGACGATGCCAAACACGCCTTCAACGACTTCATCGCCATCAGAACGCAGGATTTTCATCTCTTCCCAAATCCACCCCGATCACCCAAACTCTTTCTTTTGTCATGTTCGCACTTCTGCGGCACGAAACCTGTTCTGCGCTGATCCCACCCCTTCTCATATTTCAACCTTTCATCTCCTAGCATACATCCGTTTTTGTCTTGGAGCTCGTTGTCTCGCAATCAGCTTGGCAACCTCACTAGTGCTGGTGGCACGAAAAAAAAAAAAAAAGCATCCAGTCCACATTGTAAAGTGGTTGATGTTAGGATGGGTATTGAAATATAGAAACCATGCCAGAGCAGACATTGGAACATAATGCAGCCTTTGGACCCCGACGGATCCTGTCGAACCGTTCCACTCATGCTAGATTAGAACATGAAAGTTAAATGAAGATGATGATGATGATGATGATGGCGTGTATGTATATATATATATATGTGTGTGTGTGTGTGTGTGTGTGTGTGTGTGTGTTGTTGTTGTTGTTGTTGTTGTTATTGTTATTGTTGAAATCGATTAGCTTTACTTTCTAATATTTCAATTGCTGAAAGCGACGAGTTGGCAGAATCGTTAGCACGCCGGGCAAAATTCTTACCTGCATTTCGTCCGTCTTTACGTTCTGAGTTCAAATTCTGCCGCGGTCTACTTTGCTATTCAATTTTTTTTTTTTATGGGGTGAGGTCGATAAAATAAGTGTCGGTTGATCTCTGGAGTCGCTGTTATCGAATTTCCCACATTCTCGAAATTACTGGTCTTGCGCCAAAATCTGAGGTCAAATATTTCAACTGTTGCAAATAAATAAGAATAAACACCTTGAACGATCCGTCATTCTAAGCTATTTCATTCCCCACTTAAACCTAATGTGGAACCCATAAAAGCCTGACGTCATCTAAGCAGACGTTTTTTTCATCGTTGTTATGTCGTCTGCCTGACTTCACAGAATTCTCGAATGTAACATAACTGTGCACCTTTATATGGCCTCCCCTGTTTTATTTATTTCTTTTTAAGTGAATAAACATTGTTTCATGTAAACACGCATATATATATATATTATATATATATATATATATATATATATTATATATATAAACATTACTTTCCTTAAATATAAACAGGACTGCGATATTTTTAATATTACATCACAGGAGACAGCGATGTTTTGACAAATTACTCACTAATTTTAAACTTCAGTGGCTTCTCATAACAAAAGCATGTATGTATGCCGTAAACATAGGGAATTACAAGGGGTTTCATGTACACATATACATAAACGTATACACACACACACACACACACACACACACACACACACATTCATACTTGTAGACCCATTCACATTCATGCTATCTCATCGGAAACCGTGTGTGCGTTGTAGGCTGGTACAAGGAAGTCTCTGTGTTACTTATTCGTAGCAGCAGCATCTGGAATTAAACCTATCTCAAAGGAACGTTTTGCATATTGAACACAAATATGGAAAGGGCACATTTCTATAATATATTTGTAATAATTTGAATTTAGCCAGTAGAATATTAAGTGAGGCATATTTTTTCTCAGTACCCCATTGTTGATATTCATGTTCAGTATTAGTACAAATGCACTCACACATACTCTCTCTCTCTCTCTCTCTCTCTCTCTCTCACACACACACACACAACACACACACACACACACATACTGGTACTCAGTCGGTTACGACGACGGGGGTTCCAGTTAACCCGAGCTACGGAGCAGCCCCATCGTGAAATTAATTAACGTGCAAATGGCTGAGCACTCCACAGACACGCGTGCCCTTAACAGAGTTCTCAGGGAGGTTCAGCGTGACACAGAGTGTGACAAGGTTGATCATTTCAATTCCAGGTACAACTCATCTTTTGCCAACCAAGTTGATGGAAGCGACGTGAAATAAAGTGCCTTGCTCAAGGACACAACACGTCGCCGGGAATCGAACTCACGACCTAACGATCGTGAACCGAATAACCCTAACCTCTAAGCTACGTGCCTTCACGCTAAAACATACATATAACCGCAGGAGTGGCTGTGTGGTAAGTAACTTGCTTACCAATCACATACTTCCGGGTTCAGTCGCACAGGCTGACCAAAGCCTTGTGAGTGGATTTGCTAAGCGGAAACTGAAAGAAGCTCGTTGTATATATATATATATGTGTGTGTGTGTGTGTGTGTGTGTGTGTGTGTGTGTGTGTGTGTGTGTCTGTTTGTCACCCCATCATCGCTTGACAATCGATGTTCGTGTGTTTACGTCCCCGTAACTTAGCAGTTCGGCAAAACAGAACCGATAGGATAAGTACTAGGCTTACAAAGAATAAGTCCCGAGAGTCGATTTGTTCGACTAAAGGCGGTGCCCTAGCATGGCTGCAGTCAAATGACTGAGACAAATAAAGAAAAGAAAAAGAATACGCAGGTACTTCAACACTGATTCACTCTCTTTCTCTACCCTCTTTCCCTCTCTCTCTCTCCTGCGTTATTGCTAATCAATCAAATTGATGTGTCATACACGAACTCTCAGGCCTTGAGTCACTGTTGTAACTTTCTGCCGATTGTGCATTATTTACATTATTTACATTTGACGGATTTTTGTCCTCATCTTCTTGATTGTTAACACAACGTTTCGACTGATATACCCTCCAGCCTTCATCAGGTGTCTTGGGGAACTTTCGAACCTGGGTCCTCATTCCTAAGATATCTTTCGATGTTATTATTATTATTATTATTGAGTGAGAGAGCAGTGCATGCCATCAAAGTGACACTGGGGTAAAATATACGAAGCCCAATATACCCATCATGACTACCCGTCTGATAAGGGTACACCAGGCACATGCATCACAACCATATGTGCGCGACATGGTGATCTCATATCAAGATAAACAGCACATGACCTTGCAGGTGGGCCCAGTTAGAATTTTCTTCAGGTTGAGTAGCCCATCCCGCTCAAAAGGTCCCGAATAAGAGTTGCTTAAGGATGTTGAACGAAACACCCATGTTTCCAGAGGTGAATTATTCAAACCCCAAAGAATTCCTCTCAACACATGGCTATGATGCTCCCCCACTACTTCTGCTCGTGATCAGAGATGCACATATCGTCAGCCACTAAGGGACATGCTCAACTGGTTAAGGTCAAACAACTGACAAGCAAATCTGTGGTATTGAGCAGAATATTTGCTGTAGCCCATCTTTTATACCAAGACAAAACAATGTACATGATAACACTTCCAATCAGTTAAGATCAGAAGCCATGAGAGCCACTGCCTGGTACTGCATCAGGGCATTTATTATTATTATTATTATTATTATTATTATTATATGTTTGACTTTTGCTTTATGTCTGTACAAGTTGGCTCCAAGTCTCATCTCTTGAGGTCTCTGGGTGAGACTTGGAGCCAACTTGTACAGGCATAAAGCAAAAGTCAAACATATAATAATAATAATAATAATAATAATAATAATAATAATAAAATAATAATAATAATAATAATAATAATAATAATAATAATAATAACATCGAAAAATATCTTAGGACCCAGGTTCGAAATTTCGAATGAGGACCCAGGTTCGAAATTTCCCCAAGACACCTGATGAAGGCTGGAGGGTATATCAGTCGAAACGTTGTGTTAACAATAAAGAAGATGAGGACAAATATCCGTCAAATGTAAATAATGTAAATAATGCACAATCGGTAGAAAGTTACAACAGTGACTCAAGGCCTGAGAGTTCGAGTATGACTCATCAATTTGATTGATTAGCAATAACGCAGGAGAGAGAGAGAGAGGGAAAGAGGGTAGAGAAAGAGAGTGAATCAGTGTTGAAGTATCTGCGTATTCTTTTTCTTTTATTATTATTATTATTATTATTATTATTATTATTATTATTATTATTATTATTATTATTATTATTCCGGTCACTGCCCTACTAATCCCAAGATTCCGAGTTCGATTCCAGGCAGTGACCTGAATAATAATAATAATAATAATAATAATAATAATAATGATAATGATAATGATAATGATAATAATAATAATAATAATAATATAATAATAATAATAATAATAATAATGATGATGATGATGATGATGATGATGATGATGATGATGATGCTAATAATAATAATAACAAAAACAACAACAACATCAAAAAATATCTTAGGAATGTGAACCCAGGTTCGAAATTTCCCCAAGACACCTGATGAAGGCTGGAGGGTATATCAGCCGAAACGTTGTGTTAACAACAAACGAGATGAGGACAAATATCCGTCAGATATAAATAATGTACATAATTCCTCATCTCTTAAATATAGAACTGTTTGGATGAGTGTAGGCTACACCCATCCATCCAATTTACAAAGGAGATGAGAAGTACCAAATTACCATTCCTAGATATAATGGTAATTAAAAAGAACACCACCATTACCACAGATATATATTACAAACACACAGATACACATCAATACCTGAATTTTAAATCGTGCCATCCGCCGCATACAAAACGTAACATCCCATACTGCTTAGCCAGAAGAATCTGTATCATTGTAGAAGAGTTAAAGACAAATCAGCGCCTGATGGAACTGAAAGAATTTCTGCTTAAACAAAAATACCTGTCACTACTTATAGAAAATGGTATTTAGCGGGCTTTAAAAATACCCATACAACAACTGAGGACACCACAAAGAAGAGAAAAACAAGAACAAATCATACCATTTATAGTGACACACAATCCATGCCACTAGAACATCTTCAATATCGCTAAAACAAACCTACCAATCATTGCACAGAGTAAAGAATTAAGATATATCATTACAGATCAAACTATAACTCTCAGCAAGAGACAGCCTAAAAGCTAGAAAAAGTTCTTAACAAAGGCAAGGTTTGACCTTAGCAACAAAGACCAACCATTTACTGTGTCTAAATGCAATGATAGCTGATGTGGTACATGCCAATTAATTCATACTGGCCCATATATGAACACAAAAACAGGGAAAATATTCACAAACGCAAACATGAACTGCAAAAGAAGAAATTTAATCTACTGCATCAAATGCCCAAATGCACTATCAGAACGCTCGCGTATGCATCGACAACAACATGCGTAACCATCTGGCAACATGTGGTCGGAAAACATTTATGATATTTCCATTTCATAAACTATACAATCTAAACGAAATCGAGAGAAAACTGAGAGAAAATTAATAAATTCAAACCGAAGCTTAATAAATAATGATTAAATTAATCTTATCTAAGGTTTAAAAATCTTAACCCTATACCTAAAAAATAAAAATCCCTAAAAAGTACTGCTGTCATCATTTCTAAAAATAAACACTGAAAAATGGTTTGGCATCATTTCTAAAAATAGCTAAGTAACTACTACTGCTGTCCACAGGAATGTATATAAAAGACAAAAGGTAACGAGTCAAACACAGTCGAAGCGTTCCTGTCACAATCTGAACCTGATGAATGCTTAAACGCAAGAAAGAATTTACTAGTTCAATGAGAATAGACATATAATATTTTCAATTTTTCATTTGTTCAATAAGACAATCAATACTTCATTTCATTTCTCTCTTACTATACATTCTATATTCTATATCCTATATTAATATTATAAGAATATAAATAAAACAAAAAACAGTTGAAATTCCTTTGAGTAATATATTCTTCTATACACGATCATACAAACCCCCTTTGTGTGTGTGTATATATATATATATATATATTATATATATATATATATATATATATATATATATATATATATAATATATATATATATACAAGTGAGTGGACAAACTAAGAAGGGCGCTCAACCAATTTATTGGGAGTTACATGTATGGATCAAAACGGTTTGATTCAAATTTGTTGGTGCTCTTGAGGTTCAAGCGTGATGTTAGTCGTCAGCCATTTTGAGTACTCAAAATGGCTGACGACGACTAGCAGCACGCTTGAAACTCAATAGCATCAACGAATTTGAATTGAACTGTTTTGATCCATGTATATATATCAAAATGTGACCGCGTGTGTACCGTTGGCGATTTTTTTCCCTCTGTCTTCCCTTCTCTGGATCTTTCCTTCTCCTATGTTTGTTCCACGTCCTCGCGTTGTTGTGTTTTCATGTTTGAATTAACTATATATGTCTATATCTATATCTATATACACACACACACACACACCACACACACACAATATATATATATATATATATATGTGTGTGTGTGTGTGTGTGTGTGTGTATGTATATATAATATATATATATATATATATATATATATATATATATGTGTGTGTGTGTGTATGTATGTATATATATATAGTCAATTCAGAAAAATGAACAATAAAATTAACAATAACAGACAACAGGAGGACGAACACATGGAATATATTAGTTTGACGCTCAGTAAAAAGAGAGAGTTTTTGACATTTCGTGCAAGGTCTTGGTCGGAAAGGACAATGAGAACAGAAGAAGTACAGAAAAGAAATCGCCTACAGTACTGTGTAGTTAGATTGCTGAAGCTACCGGATTATATATATATATATATATATATATATATTATATATATATATAGATATATATATATGATGGACTCGCGCGTCGTCGACGTATGAGGGTTCGACAATTCTTTACCGTAAATTAGCGGCGGTTCGGCAAAAACATCGATACAATAAGTAGTAGGTTTACAAGAAATAAGTCCTGAGGGTCGATTTGTTCGACTAAAGGCGGTGCTCCAGCATGGCCACAGTCATATGACTGAAACAAGTAACAAAATAAAAGAGCATGCACACTCACACATTCACACACTACGGTAGTAGTTGAATAATATTCTTAAGGACGTAATTTGCTCACAAACAGCATCTTTCAGAGTTTTTTACTAATTCAGTTCTTAACTAAATTAAAAACTGTTAACATTTCTGAAGAAGACTGGTCACTAGCTACATTTTGGCATAGAAAAATTGGGATTTGGTCCAGTAGCAAAAAGTTTACACTAAAATTTGTAGCAACGTTATAGATCTAAATAGTCACGTTTAGATCTAAATAACTTTTTTTATTTTAAAAGCAAAATAAATTTATCTGAGCTTCAATGATAGAAGAAAGCATGAAGAATTTCAGTTGTGTTTCCATGCAACAAAAATTTGTATCAAAAAAGTTGTGAGGTAAAATATCATGAAAAAAAACACAAGGCAAAAATTGGATTGAAGTATAATTAACTTTTATATTTTAAAAACAAATTATATTTTAATTAAGCTTAAATGATAGAACTCAATTCGAGGAATTCCATGGTATCAGTCTCATGCAATGAAGTTTTAAAGAAAAAAGTTATGAGCGTTTGTTTCTCAAATTTGAGGGTGATAATATAGTTCTATATTTTTTATGAATAAGTGGACTTTTAGTGTATGTCACCGGCATCATTGAGGTAAAGAAAGATTATCAACATCACCGCTAATTTTCAGTTAGGTAAAATCTTAAATTATTAATTGACTCATTATTAATTAGCATAATAGCATAACCTGGAAAAAACTTGGATTACATTGAAAAATGCGAGCAAGAGAGATAATGTTCTTTAAGTTATTACATCTGGTAAAGTACAAAACAAGAAAATTTTTTACTTAAAATATTGCAGCTAAGAATAAAGTTATTTAATTTTAATTTACAAAGTAAGATTATAATAAAAAAAGGTACCATCATTTTGTTGAAATATTGACACACTAGAATACTTAAAAAATGGGAGCCAGAAGTACCAATATAGCTAAAATTTTATGCAAAGTAGAATAGTATATATGGTAGGCAAATTCATTAGATAAAAAATAGGCATTGGGTCAAGACTAAAAATGGGAAGACTTGGCAATTACTTAGGCAATAACTCAAGCAAATTTTACTGTGAATTTGTTGTTATAGATAGATTTTAGTGTCATATGTAACTAATTTTTGTATTCTATTTATTGTACTAATTATGTACTACTATTATTTTTTATAACCTATTTTCAAATTTCTAATTATTAATTAATAATTTTAAAAATGAGTTTTTTCTTTAAGTGCAAAAAATATTTTAATTGAATTATTTTTTATTTTTTATAGAAGCAACAAGTAATAACTTGTATTAAAATTTTTAGTTTTAATAAAAGCTAATATTTTCTAAATCTAAATATTTTATTTGAAATTCTATCCTCAGCTGCAATATTTTCAGTAAAAATGTTCTTGTTCTGTACTTTACTAGATGTAATAACATGAACTCTTCCAAGTGTAATAACTTGTTCTGTACTTTTCCAGGTTTATAATCTTAAGAATGTTATTTCTCTTGCTCGCATTTTTCCATGTAATACACACACACACACACACACACACACACATATATATATATACATCCATCTTCACTCGAGGAGGGCGCTTCCTCCTCAGGACCCTACCAGAAGCAACTGTCGTTAGACGTTCCGGTTGGACTCCCAAGCATAACCAACTGAGGTTATGAGTATTATTAAGTCATCTCATTTTTCGTTTCCCATCAGGTCTCCTATTGTTTGGCTCGGTTTGAAGAATCTGTCTTGGAATCCTTTTTTGCGACATTCTAATGACATGTCTATAGTAACGGATCTGTGACCTCTCAATGCAGAGAAGTGGTGGTTCAACATGGTGAGTCCGAGCTATGCACTCTGTTGAGTAACGTTACTCCAGAAGCCCTGCGGACGAACTCCATTTCGGCTGCTTCTATTCGCAATCCTTCTTTTTCGGTCATTCCCCTACATTCATGACAATAGGTGAGGATAGGCACGAAAAGCGAATTGAAGATAACGAGTCTGGCTCGTTTTTTACTTACCTCTCCTTTTCTGAAGATCGAGTGATGGAGACGGCACATTACTCTGCCAGCACCTGAGATACTTGTATCGGTGGTGTTCCACTAACGAGCAGTTTGCACTGGGAAGACTTTCTTCAGACGACCGATATGAAACAGATAGAAGATTGGTCTTTCTCTTACTGAGGTAGAATGTTTTGCCGAAACATGAAGGAAGCATTGCTTTCACCAGCTGCCTTTAATTGCATTTTCTATATTTTACAAACATATTCATGTAATTTTCTTATGCTTCTCTTGAAGGCAGCGAGCTGGTAGAATCGTTAGCACGCCAGACAAAATACTCAGCGACATTTCTTCCGGCTTTACGTTCGGAGTTCGAATTCCGTCGAGTTCGACCTAGACTTTTTACACTTACGGGGTTAATAAACTAAGTACAAGTCAAGGGTCAATGTAATCGACTAGCAACTCCTTCGACCCTCCCCCCCCCAAATAGTCAGCCTAACGCCCATAATGGAAAGAATTAGACATCTCTCCCGTTTTTTTTTTCTTTTTTTTTTTTTCATAGATTTTTTAACACGGTGGAGGGAATTTCTGTATTTTAATTGCATAGGCAACCAAGTTTTCCAACTCACTGTATTTCTTATGTGTGAGGCCCCACTGCATTTTGTATTTTGAATACTGAATGCCCTTCTGAGGTTTTTCTTCCCCTGCTATATAATTACTTTCTGTACTCCCTTACTCCCAGGTTGTTGGTTTTTCGTTTCTTCTTTTAATTGAGAACTGGAGTAAAAAAAAAATGCGATGAGGATAGTAGAAATATCTGGTCCAGAGTCGCAACACCTGATCTAGCAAAGCCTGTGCACTTTTGTGAGAGTTTTGTCGTCTCCATCGGTGGGTGGCCCCGGGTAGCTCTGGTGTCGCGGTGGAAGAGGCGAAAACTCCCACAGAGCTGCTTCACTGCCTGATGAGATACCGGTTCCTGCTTTCGGAGACGGAGTACTGCGGCGTTCTCGGTACACAAGTATATACCCTAAATCGCAGTTTCTCAACGGGGGTATAGCCGTAGAGGGTTCGTATAAGATTTTTGCGAGTCCACAAAAGCAAAAGCAGGTTGAGGATTCACGGTAGTATTTTTAAGTGTTCATGAAAAAGTTTTGTTTTGGACGTATTTAGTACAAGAAAAAAATAGGTGTCTTTGAACACGTTTCAAGCCACTGAAACATGTTTTCTCAGAGGGTTTTGTTGCAAACCTACACAAGTGAATGGGTGAAAAACAAAATTGGAAATTTGAAAGAGGCACCCATCGAATGGCTATGATGGTCTACCAGAATAAAATGGAAATGAAATGGGTCCAAAAGTAAGGAAAAAAAAATGGTTGAGAACCACTGCCCTAAATGGACGAATATAGTCAAGTTTTGCCTTGAATTACATGGGATATCCCACGAAAACTAGGGCACTTGGTTAAGATGTCACTGGTGGGGGGGGGAGGGCGTTATCGACCCCCAAGCCTTTTGAGTGAAATTAAATAAAAGGAAACTGTGTGGAAGCCTGTCGGTTATGTTTGTAATGGTTTGATCTTGTCACGCGCTTTCATTCTGTGAGAATGTTTTTAGCACTTACACTGATTTCTGGAGTATGTAGTTCAGTTCTTCTCGGACAACCGAATGCTCATCGTCAAAACCGACGAAGATCCAGTCATTTATTTTTCATTATTATTATTACTTTTTAGTTTGTAACGGTATCTTATCATCGATGATTGACGACACCACCACCACCACCGTCGCCACTTAAACCCTGTTTTACCGAAGCCCTTCGGGTACAACCCCCACCCCCCAGTTTGTTGAATAAACTGCAAAGTACTTTGCTGGAAAAACTGATTTCTTAAAATGTTGTTGGAACTTCCCCCAAAATTGATCGGAAACAAGGAATCCTGTATAACTGAAATGCGCAATATCATTTCAACAACCTAAAAACACCGCTAACAGGGTCTTCGATAGAAATTTTAAGCTTTCAGAGTGCAAGGGGTTGGATGAACTGGGACCCGAGGGGCGGGGCCAGTGCAGCAGCTGAAAACTCTTCGTTTAGTGCCTAGCCACAAGATCATCATCATCATCATCACCATCACATCCAAACATCCTAAGCTCCAGTGGGGGATCTCGCCTCGGTGGTAGTTATCGTGGTGTTGATGGCGGCGGTGGTGGTGGTGGTGGCGGTGGTGACGGCGGCGGTGGTGAACAGCGTGACCATTCTACCATTTTCATCATAATATTCTCGTTGGCTCCTATTAAAAAACAAAAAAACAAAAAACAAAAACTAAAAGAATGTTCTCTTATTTAGTCTCCAGATTAGCCGCCATAGGACCATCCTGCTTTTATGATTATCTGGGGATTTTTTTTTTTCATTCAAATGGTTTCGAATTTTCGCAAAAAGTCAACAACCTTTAAGGAAATAGGCTTAGTCGATTACAAAGATTCCAGTGCTCAACTGGTACTTATTATATCGACTCCTAAAGGACAAAAGCTGACACCGGCAGAATTTGAACACAGAACTAAAAGTGCCGAAAGAGATGCAGCTTGGCATTTTGTCAGGCACGCTAACGTCTTTCTCCTGTCGCTGCCTTCATTCCTGCTGTATCTATGGCATGGAATATCCTATTGGTTTCTTTCTCTTTTTGTAAAGACGGTTAGTTTACGTGGAGAGGATTTCACTACAGTTTCTAGCAAGCCGAATGACCATGTAGTGTAATGGTTCTCAACTGTGTAGTAAGAAGCTTGCTTCCCGGGTTCAGTCCTACCGCGTGGCACCTTGGGCAAGTGTCTTCTGCTATAGCCTCGAGCCGGCCAAAACCTTGTGAGAGGATTTGGTAGACGGAAACTGAAAGAAGCCCGTCGTGCATATATGTATGTATGTATGTATTTGTGTGCGTGTGTGTATGTTTGTCCCCTCTCCATCGCTTGACAAACGGTTCGGCAAAAGAACCGACAGAATAAGCCCTGGGGTCGATTTGTTCGACTAAAAGGTGGTGCTCCAGCATGGCCGCAGACAAATGACTGAAACAAGTAAAATAATAAGAGAATAAATCGATTATAATTCTACAATACACAGAATATCTTAACAGTTTGTGTTATACAATTCTTCATATTTAACTATATGAATATAACAGGGTTTTCTGTTTTTTAATCATCGAGTGGCTCTAAGGATCCAATCATGTAAAACAGCAATGAGAGAGAGGTCCCTAAATATAAAATGATGTAGTGGATGGCTATTGACTGCGACGTTGACTGCGTAAATGGATCGTCGCCGTCGTCGTCATTGTTAACGCAGCCATATAATAAACAAACAAACAAATAAACAGCATTTACCTTTAACGATGTCAATCTATTAAGAAGGCATAATGAGTGTAATTGTGTGTCTAATATACTAATATTAAATTTTTAATACTGCTGTCCGCCTAATAATATACGGGAAACGTGAATAGAAAAGGAGATTCACCTCTGTCTGCTGCTATTCTTTACAATTTTGAAAAGCACGTGTATTTCGTCGTGTTTGTTCTTAAATATAATAATGGGGAAGGAGGATGGAGTATTTATTGAAAAAGCATAAATATACGTGCGCTTGTGTGTGTGTGTGTGTGTTTATATATATATATATATATATACTTTATTTAAAGCAGCAGAAAATTCAACAAAATCTGTTACTCTGAGTTTCTCGTTGCCGTTCATCAGACAGTTTTTGCTAGAAAAAACAGTTCTGGCAAAAACTGTCTGATGAACGGCAACGAGAAACTCAGAGTAACAGATTTTGGTATTTGAGTACTCTTTTTTCCACCTTGTTTCACATTTATGTGTTTACTCCTGTATATATATATATATATATATATATATATATATATATATATATATATATATATAATATATATATATATATATATATATATATATATATATATGGAGAGAGAGATGGCTAGATAGATAGATAGATAGATAGATAGATGTGTATGCATACATATAAATATTAGTGTGTGTGTGAAGACAAAGTGGAAGATGGATGCAAGTTCAATATCGGCAACAATCGTATGATTATATATATATATCTGTATATATGTGGCGGCGAGCTGGCAGAAACGTTAGCTCGCCGGGCGAAATGCTTAGCGGTATTTCGTCTGCCGCTACGTTCTGAGTTCAAATTCCACCGAGGTCGACTTTGCCTTTCATCCTTTCGGGGTCGATAAATAAAGTACCAGTTACGCACTTAATCCCTTTGTCTGTCCTTGTTTGTCCCCTCTATGTTTAGCCCCTTGTGGGTAGAAATATGTATATGTATGTATGTATGCACGTGTGTGTATATATATACGCGCGCACACACACATACACATTTATATATGTATGTATGTATGTATGTATATACGTACCTATAAATATATAACTCAAGCTTAAATGTATGACTATATAATCACTATGACTACCATTATCACCACCACCACTACCAACATTACCACATGACTATTGCTATTACCCTTGTTCTTACTACTGTCGCTACTGCCACTACTACTACTACTAACGTTATCAACTCCAATACTTTTAAATCTGCAATTGTACCTATGTAAATGAATTCTTTCGCTAATTATTTTTTCGCAAAATGCATGAATATCACATCGCACATACATTTTTTAAAATCCATTTCCTCCTTTGCGCGGGTTTTATAAGTCAAAGTGAATGGAGCTTTGGCTGGTTGCAAAATTTCAATTGCTACCTTTTACTATGTACATATACAATAACTCGCGCGTAGATGCATTCTATATATATATATATATATTATACTTATAGTTTCACACACATACCTATCTATTTATCTATTAAACACACACACACACACACACACATATATATATATATGTTGAAAGAAAGAAATATATATATATATATATATATATACACACACATACACGTACACCAAGTTCATTCACCTTAGAATTAGAATTGTCCTTCATTCTTATGTATGTACATGGAAGTGTATGTGCGTGCGTGTGTGCGTGCGTACATGCGTGTGTGCGTACGTGTGTGTGTGTGTGTATAGTCTCCCTTTTTTTTCTTTCAGTGGAATTTTTACTTTCAGTGAAGCCAGTTGCTGCCATGGTAACCAAGTGAATTTTAGGGCACTACAGACATAATTCGCGGGAGCGAGTGTAAGGGACAATAGAAAAGGGCTGCTGTTGTTTTAGTCCCTCTTCACAGTTCAGCCCTGATCTAGCAGCCCTGCGTTTATAGGTTGATGTGCGTGTATGTGTCTATGTAGACATCTCTCCCTTTCTCTCTCCCTCTCTCTCTCTCTCTCTCCCTCTCTCCCTCTCTCTCTCTTTCCATACCTACATACATACATGCATACATAGTGAGAAAGAGAAAGAGAATTAAGCAGGGAAAAGAAGCCGTGAACAATTGGAGAAAATAGAAAGCATTGACAGAAAACGAATTACTACTACTTCCAGTAGTAGTAGTAGTAGTAATAGTAGTAGTAGGGGGTGCATCAGCAGTTGTAGTAGTAGAAGTAGTAGTGGTGGTGGTGGTGGTGATTGATGATGGTTGTATTGATTGTTATACAGAGATTAGAAACGCGTTGTGTATATTGGCACAACTGAATGAACGAATGAATGAATGAATGAACGAATGAATGAATGAAAGAATGAATGAATGAAAGAATGAACAGTAGGACTTGTACGAAATTATGAATGGAGCGTTAATAACCACCGAACATTTGGATAGTGGAGGGGGGGAACAATTTGTCGAAGGGATGCTTGTGTTGGGTATCTGTCTATCAACGAACGATTGACCTCAACAACAGTAGCAGCAGTATCACTATTGATATAACCAGTGACATCTATTTATTATCCTTTTGCTTCCTCTTCCTCTTTCTTTCTTTTTCTTTCCTTCTTCCTTTCTTTCTTCCTTTCTTTCTTAAACACTGTCTGTGATGGTTGGGGTGGAAGGGAGTTCACGATCTGGGCTCTGCGGGCTACAAGGGAGCTTCTCCAATTGGTCGGTCGCTCAACCTGCTCAATATCGGTTTTGAATTTTAGCACAAGGTCTGCAATTTCGAAGGACGAGGTGTAAATCGATTATATCGATTCCAGTGTTCCACTGGTTCTTATTTTATCGAGTCTGAAAAGATGAAAAGCAAATTCGACCCCTGCTAAATATTAGCAACCGAACTTCCCCTATCTCGCCCCCAAGTGTCTGAAAATAAAAATAAATAAAAGGCAGGTAGGAGAGGGTAATGTAGTCCTAGACAATATCTCTTCAATGAGATGTGGGAGAGTTCCAGATGGAATGTATTTGATCCTTCATTTATCTGCTCGATCAGTGTCGACCAGAGCTAGAAACAGTAACGATAAATTTGAATGAAATTTCCTTCCTTTGTAGGAAATTTCAATCCAAGTATTTCTGTTGCTGTTTTCATTTGGAGAATCTCTGAGAGACCTTGCATGCCTCTTTATTTATTTATTTATTTACTTTTTTATTTATTTATTACATTATTCTTTTTTTATTTGTTTCCTTTTTTTTTTTTTTTTACATTTTTACTGTTCAACTTCCGCAAATTGTAATGAATAAAAATTAAATCGGTTATGATTTTTAAAAATTTCTATTATAATGTTGAAAAATGTTTTTAAAAATGATCAGTAAAAACATTCGACATATTCTGAAATATTCGTAATACACCTTAATTTTTGTTTGGTGATCCTTCGGTGTTGGTCTACAGAGAGTCACTTTAAGGAGACGACGTCATTCATCTCTTTTCAGCCTAGCCTCTTTATTTATGTCACGAGGAGAGGGGGTGTGGATGAATGATGTCATCTACCAACACCGAAGGATAGCCATATTTTAATTTTATTTTCAAAAATCCATATTTTTCAATTCTCTTAGCCCCCCCCCCCCCACCTCTTCTTCATTGTGCATTTCTGGAATTACCAGTATTAATGTTTGTCACACCTGAAATACCATTCTTGAAAATAGTCATTTCTACTATAGGCACAAGGCCTGAAAATTTGGGGGAGGGGACTGGTCGATTACATCGATCCCAGTACTCACCTGGTACTTAGTTTATCAACCCTGAAAGGATGAAAAGCAAAGTCCACCTCGGCGGAAGTTGAACTCAGAACATCTGTTAAGACAAACGCAATGTTGCTCAGCGTTTTGGCCAGCGAGTTAATGATTCTGTCAGCTCGACGCCTTACCATTCTTGAAAATAATAATAATAATAATAACTGATTGGAAGTGTTATCATGTACATTGTTTTGTCTTGGTATAAAAGATGGGCTACAGCAAATATTCTGCTGAATACCACAGATTTGCTTGTCAGTTGTTTGACCTTAACCAGTTGAGCATGTCCCTTAGTGGCTGACGATATGTGCATCTCTGATCATGAGCAGAAGTAGTGGGGCATCATAGCCATGTGTTGAGAGGGATTCTTTGGGGTTTGAATAATTCACCTCTGGAAACATGGGTGGTTCTTTCAACATCCTTAAACAACCCTTATTCAGGGACCTTTTGAGCGGGATGGGCTACTCAACCTGAAGAAAATTCTAACTGGGTCCCACCTGCAAGGTCATGTGCTGTTTATCTTGATATGAGATCACCATGTCGCACACATATGGTTGTGATGCATGTGCCTGGTGTACCCTTATCAGACGGGTAGTCATGATGGGTATATTGGGCTTCGTATATTTTACCCCAGTGTCACTTTGATGGCATGCACTGCTCTCTCACTCAATAATAATAATAATAATAATAATCAGTTATTCTGAAAGTCTCCCAATTTTCTTAAAATGTTTTTGTGGTTGAAGAATCTGAATTTATTGACAAGAATGTCTTTTCAATTCCAATTTGCATTTCAATCATTAACCATTTTAAAAGTTCCAATCTCTACCAAAACAGGAAAATTTTGACCAAAATGGGCCCCGTTTTTTTTTTCTTGCTTTGTCCCTTTTTATCGAATTACTTTGTCCATTCATTATATTTTTATTTATCTCTTATTTGTTCGTCACTGAACTACGCTCATACTGGAGCACTTCTCTGAAAGATTTTTAGTCAAACGAATCAACTCAAGGGCTTATTTTTATAAGTTTGGTACTAATTCTATTGGTCTGTTTTGCTGAGTTACAGGGTTGTAAACAAACCATCACCATCTGTCAGGTGGAGGTGGGTGGGGACAAGTACAAATATACATGCTCACTTACACACAAATGCACACACACACACACACTCTCTTTCTCACACACACACACACACACACACGCACACACACAAACATGCACACACAGTTTCCATCTACCAACTTTGCAAATACATACATGCACTGGCTTAGCTGGATGGGGGGGTAGGGGTGGAACTTTTAAAGGGATGACACTTTTGGGTCTGCTGTAGGCAATGTGTTTTTTTGAGGGGCCCAGGAGCAACAAATGGAAGAGCCAGGAATTGAACTCACAGCCTTACAACCATGAGAAAGAATGATAGAAGGAACAAGACTAAAAATTGAAATTGGGTTTCTCAGTAAATGAGACATCTAAATTTTTAATTTATATCTGGAGAATTGCTCAAAATCAATATTTACTCACAAAACTATTGTTATTTAACAAAGTTAATTATATATTCGTTTAGTTGTTTTTCTTTACTCTCATTGACCTAGTACGTGAACACTGAAAATAGCCTCTGTCTGGTTGTTCAACATGCTAGAAATAGAAACTAAATCTCCCTCAAATCACACTCAGCTGGTTGATAAAAAGAAAACAGCTATTTTAGAGACTGTGTAAGTCTGCACAGCTTGTCATGCAATGCAGTTTAAAGGAATGGGTCCACTGGGTGGTTGTCTGAGAGAAAGGGAATAAATCTAGGGGTCAAATTCTGATCTATGCATCCTATGGCTTGCTGTGAATAATTAACTATCATAGGACCCAATACATTAATTTGCCCAGGGGCCTATGATGCTGTTAAAACAGCCTTGTTATCATTATTTGGTGGGCCCTGATTTCATGGCTGGTTGGTCAGTACCTAAACTTTTCTCATTTCCTAACTCTACATCAGTGTTTCTCAACCCTTGTGTAACCTTCAAAATAAATTACATGCCTCAGGGAATCCCAGCACAAAAAAAACAAAAAAAACCCCAATTATATACCATATCTTTCTCATATTTTTTTCACCGTAGTTCACGTAGTAAGGATTATGTCTATATTACAATATTACAATAACTAATAACA
>NC_043013.1:26008159-26033159 GCF_006345805.1 Octopus sinensis
GGAGATTACAGCAACATTTGTCCTAAACCAAGACTGCCATGTCATGTTGGCAAACAATCTTTACTACAAAGTACTGTTGCTGAATATCTCTCGTTATGAAATTTAAAAATAGTAATTTTCTAAATATCTGACTGGTTGTGTTTTAACTTGGTGGCTGTTTTAATTTTTAAGTTCCACCAAAATTCTTTTGACTCATCAGTCTCAATGTATTCAACCTTGTCTGTCAGTGTTTTCTTTTTTGTTATCCTGTTCCAGACCGTTCAGGTCAGCGCATTATGCCCCAAGGGAAAATATTACTGGAAGACATTCTCCTGCAGTTGGCAATAATGTGGTTGATGTCTTCAGCCTTGGCCATGCATGGCCTACATTTGTTGTCTGTCAATGTTATCTGTCATTTATGCTGTAGGTACTTGGTGAGGATCTCTTGTTCTTGTAATGCATGGAGGCAGCCTTTGAAGTAGGATGTAATAAACTTAATGATACTCTATGCCAAGCTTTTGACATAATCGGTCTCTTCTATCATTTGTGTTTCTCATGCCAAATACCCATGTACTATCTTCTCAGTGAACTGGTCCATTTTTTATTTTTGTTGTTCTGATAAATATATTTGACCAATACTACTTGGGGAGAGATCTGTACCAGCTTTTATTTCATGCCTCTCCACTAGTTCATCAACTATCCTAATCATACTATTCTATGAATGTATGTATGTACTGCAGTGTCTACACTCTACTACATCCATCCCATGAAATAAATGTTAATGCCAAAACTCAGTCAACCAATATAGTACAACTGGGTGTTGCATAAATCGACCTAATCATATTGGCACATTTCTGGATGGCAATTAATCAGAAATGTTTGATCTGATAAAATTAAATGATAATAAAAAAAACCAACAACAACAAAAAACAGTAAATAATCATAATACAAAACAAAAACAAATGATCCAGTCTGCACATTTTTCTTTCTGTACTTTACACTATATCATGTGTGACCTGGTATTAAGCATTAGACAGCTTTATCACTGAGCTGTTGTTTTACTGTTGGAAAGTGGCAAGCTGGCCAAACTGTTAGCATATTGGGCAGCAGTGCTCAGCAGCATTTTGTCTATCTTCACATTCTGACTTCAAATGCTGCTAGGCTTACTTTGCTTCTAATATTTCTAGGGTTTACGGCAGCAAGATGGCAGAAACGTTAAGCATGCTGGGCAAAATGCTTAGCGGTATTTCATCTGTCTTTACGTTCTGAGTTCAAATTCCACTGAGCTCGACTTTGCTTTTCATCTTTTCAGGGTCAATAAATTAAGTATCAGTTGCATACTGGGGATGATCTAATCAACTGGTCTTCTCTTGCAAAATTTCGGGCCTTGTGCGTAGTAAAAAAAAAAAAAAGAATATTTCTAGGGTTGATAAAATAAATACCAGTTGTGCACTGGGGTTGATGTAATCAATTCAACCCCCTGCCCTTGAAACTGCTGGCCTTGTGCCAAAAATTGAAACCATTGTTGTTATTACTAATGCTTAGTGACATTTCATCTGCCTTTACATTCTGAGTTCAAATTTCGCTGAGGTCGACTTTGCCATTCATTGTTGTTGTTGTTGTTGTTGTTGCTGTTGTTGTTGTTGTTGTTGTTGTTGTTGTTGTTGTTGTTGTTGTTGTTGTTGTTGTTGATGATGATGATGATGATGATGTGATGATGATGATGATGATGATGATGGTGGTGGTGGTGGTGGTGGTGGTGGTGATGATGATGATGATGGTGATGATGATGATGAAGATGAAGAAGAAGAAGAAGAAGAAGAAGGTGGCAAACTGGCAAAATCGTTAACACACTGGACAAAATGCTTAGCAGTATTTTGTCTGCTGCTATGTTCTGAGTTCATATTCCACCAAGGTCAACTTTGCCTTTCATCCTTTCAGGCTCGATAAATCAAGTACCAGTTGAGTACTGGGGTCAGTACGATTGACTGTACCCCTCCCTACAAAATCCAGGCCTTGTGCCCATAGTAGAAAGGATTGTTGTTGTTATTATTGAAGCCTGGTACTTATTCTCTCGGCCTCTTTTGCTAAACAAGCACTGTTACTGGGATGCAAGCAAACCAACACCAGTTGTCAAGCAGTGGTTGGGGTGGGGCACAAACACAGACAAATACACACACACACACACACACATACATGATGGGCTTCTTGCAGTTTCTGCCTACCAAATCCACTTACAAGGCTTTGGTTGGCTCAAGGCTATAGAAGAAGACACTTGCCAAGGTTCCATGCAGTGGGATTGAACATGTGTGTGTGTGTATATATTATATCAATAGCCATTATTTTTATTTGCAAATTGTAGCGCACAGAATAGACATCATGTTAGACTGTTGTATTCAGATTTGGTACTTTGTCATCTATAATTAGAACTGTGCTGCAGGGGCATCCATAGGCAACACTTTTCTTTATTGATTGCTCTGTCAAACCAATTTGCTTTCATAGAAAGTGCTGCTAACCGGGAAGAACTGCACTGTTATTTAGTGCCAGGTCAGCTTAATCCACAGCCATCATGTGATACAAAGATGTTGGTTTCTTTTGATAAAAACTGAGATGGCACAGGAACCACACCAAGAAGCAGAACCTTCATCTGTTTATCTTTCCTGCAACTTTACATTCCAAGCTCAAATACTGCCAGGGTCAGCTTTGCTTTTCATCCTCTCAGGATCAATAAAATAAGTACCAGTTATGCACTGGGGTCAATGTAATCAACTACCCCTTACTCCAAAATTGTTGGTCTTCTGCCAAAATTTGAAACCATTATCATTACTATTGTTGTTATCATTATTATTATTATTATTATTATTATTATTATTATTATTATTATTATTATTATTATTATTATTATTATTATTATTATTATTATTATTATTATTATTATTATTATTATTATTATTATTATTATTATTATTATTATTATTGAGTGAGAGAGCAGCACATGCTATCAAAGTGACACTGGGGTAAACAGCACATGACCTTGTAGGTGGGGCCCAGTTTGAATTTTCTTCAGGTTGAGTAGCCCATCCCATGCAAAAGGTCTCTGAATAAGGGTTGTTTAAGGATGTTGAACAAAACACCCATGTTTCTAAATGTGAATTATCCAAACCCCAAAGAATTCTTCTCAACAAATGACTCATGATCAAGCATGCACATATTATCAGCCACTAAGGGACACTCTCAAATGGTTAAGGTCAAGCAAATCTGTGGCATTGGACAGAATATTTGCTGTAGCATTATCATCATTATTATTGTTGATGTTGTTATCATCATCATCATTATTATTATTATTATTGTAAATTTACTGTTTGAACATATAAACTAAATGTACCATTAAATGGTTGTTGCTTCATGAGATTTTTAAAAAACGTTTGTCTTTCGTTTTTCTTTTACACAGGTGCGTTCCTTATTCCATACCTTGTCATGTTGTTTGCAGAGGGGATGCCTTTACTCTACCTGGAGTTGGCCATTGGACAGAAATTTCAAAAAGGTAGCATTGGCGTATGGAATGCCATTCATCCATTTCTTGGAGGAATCGGTATCGCAAGTGCCGTCGTCTCTCTGTTGTTAGCAATCTATTACAACGCCATTATTACTTGGTGTTTTTTTTACTTATTCAATTCATTCCAAAAAAATCTGCCCTGGGAAAAATGTCCCTATGATGGCAATGTGACTGTTGAAGAATGTGACATTGCTGGACCCTCTTCTTATTATTGGTATCGAGAAGCACTGGACATATCACCTTCCATTGACATTTCTGAAGGGATTAACTGGAAAATATTCGGCTGTTTCGTCTTTGCCTGGCTTGTGGTATACTGCTGTGTATGTCGAGGTATCCAGTCTTCTGGAAAAGTAAGCAAGCTAACTCTTCTTCTTCTTTTTCTTGTTGTTGTTGTTGTTGTTGTTGTTGTTGTTGTTGTTGTTGTTGTTGTTGTTGTTGTTGTTGTTGTTGTTGTTGTTGTTGTTATTATTATTATTATCATTATTATTATATGTTTGACTTTTGCTTTGTATTTGTACAAGTTGACTCCAAGTCTCACCCAGAGACCTCAAGAGACAAGTTAGAAGTTCATGTTGGTGTTATGCTTAGAGTGTCAAATATTTGGTTTTGTACTTAGTATTGTTCTAGAGTATGTTTAAGGAAACATAAGAAAGTTATAAGTTTGTTTTAAAATTTGAGATTACATAGACAGTATTTTATGTAGGATATGGGCAGTTCCCATGGGCACTTTCTTTTGAATTTCTGCCAATAATAATAATAATAATAATAATAATAATAATAATTATTATTATTATTATTATTATTATTATTATTATTATTATTATTATCATTATTATTTTTGTTGCGGGTACTGCTACTGTCACTGCTGCTGCTGCTGCTGCTGCTGCTGCTGCTGCTGCTGCTGCTACTACTACTACTACTACTACTACTACTACTACTACACAATTGTTAGTATGACAAAAAATGCTTTGTGGCATTTCATCCATTCTTTATCTTCTGAGTTCACCAAGGTCAGTCCTGGGATCAGTAAATGAAATACCAGTTAAGCACTGGGGTCAAAGTAATCAATTTACCCTCTTCACCATATAAAACATCAGTAGTATACCTTTTCCTGTGGATTAATTATTGTAGAAATATATTATGTATCTAATTGAGCTCATTCTAAAGAAAATCAAAATTCATGTTGCAGCTATTGTTGATCTTATTTATTCCACCCCTTATTATCTTACCCCACATTTTGTTAACAAAGAAGGGATATGTTTTAACATGTTTAACAGGAATAAACTAGCACTAATTGATAACATTTTTGCACTCAACAATAAATTTGTTCAAATAAGGAAATTCTGAATTCTTTGCTGTTTAAGCATTTATTATTTCATGATTTGTTGTTATTCTATTTCTTGTCCCTGTCATGCTGCTGGCACGTAAAAATCACCCACTACATTCTCAGAGTGGTTGGCATTAAGAAGGGGATCCAGCGGTAGAAACCTTGCCAAATCAGATTGGAAATTAGTGCAGCCCTCCTGCTTACCAGTTTTCAGTCAAACCGTCCAACTCATGCCAGCATGGAAAGTGGATGTTAAGCAATGATGATGATGATAATGATGATGATGATTCTTCAACAGAATAATACACAATAACTATTTATAACGCCATTATGTAAACAATTATATTCTTTTAATTAAATTTGAATTTCAGTGTTTTATTATTTCTGATGTGAAACAAGAGAGAAAACACAGTAAAATAGATATCACTTATTTATACCTCTCTTTTCTAACTGTCATGTGACATATTCAATGGAGACAAATTTTTATGCAACCGTCTTGTGTGATTGTCACATGAGCTTAACACTGAACACTGAATAATCAATTTGTACATTAACATTGTAGCATTCTGAGCCATATTCTTTCTTTCAAAACAATCAATTTTTATAACAACAGCCAGAATAGACATAATTCGCAAGACAGCTTCATACACCCTGCACTTTTGGAAATCTAATGTGAAACTGATCAAGTGTATTCCTATATTTCAAAAATCTAATTAAATTCTAATTAATTTTAATATATCCCCCTGTGCCTTTTCAAATTTTGAACTTCATTTCTGTCATATATATATATATGTATGTATGTATGTATGTATGTATGTATGTATGTATGTATGTATGTATGTATGCATGCATGCATGCATGCATGTATGTATGTGTATATATATAAATGTATGTATATATATATGTATGTATGTATGTGTATATATATAAATGTATGTATATATATATGTATGTATGTATGTGTATATATATAAATGTATGTATATATGTATGTATGTATGTAGATTTATTATTGCTTATATATATATATATATATATATATATATATATTTAATAATGAGGGAGATAAATTGAATATTAATTTAATTAATATCAATTTAAAACCAGTAGCCTAGCATACAAAAATCTGAAGAATCAGAGAAAATTCTAATACATGTGTATATCTAAGGGCTAAAAAAACCCACTATGTGGTTAGCCATATGGTAGAAGTAGATCACCTGCGATCAAACTACAAAGAAAAGAATGTTCTCTAGAGAAAAATTCAGCGGACACCAGAACAATATGCGGGCAAGACAGATGAAAATTATATAAAAAACAAGAATTAATTGCAATTAATTAGTCGATTAATTCTTGTTTTTTATATAATTTTCATCTGTCTTGCCCGCATATTGTTCTGGTGTCTGCTGAATTTTTCTCTAGAGAACATTCTTTTCTTTGTAGTTTGATCGCAGGTGATCTACTTCTATCATATGGCTAACCACATAGTGGTTTCTTTTAGCCCTTTAAATATACATATATATATATATATAATATATATATATATATATATATATATATATAATATATATATATATGTGTGTGTGTGCGTCTTTTGTTTATTTCCGTAAACCTGCCTTCGTCTTTTGTCTATTTTCATAAAGCTTCCCGTTATATATATCATCATCATCATCATCGTCGTTTAACGTCCGTTCTCCATGCTAGCATGGGTTGGACGGTTCGACCGGGGTTCTGGGAAGCCAGAAGGCTGCACCAGGCTCCAGTCTAATTTGGCAATGTTTCTACAGCTGGATGCCCTTCCTAACGCCAACCACTCCGTGAGTGTAGTGGGTGCTTTTTACGTGCCACCTGCACAGGTGCCAGGCGGGGCTGGCAACGGCCACGGTCAGATTGGTGTATTTTATGTGCCACCGGCACGGAAGCCAGTCGAGGCGGTGCTGGCATCGGCCACGAGTCGGATAGTGCTTTTTACGTACCACCAGACCAGGGATCCTGGCTGGTTCAATTCGATTTCGATTTCGCTTGCCCCAACATGTCTTCACAAGCAAAGGGGGTTGGCAAGGGTGCCTGTCGTACGGTCGCATTGGAGTATTTTACGTGCCACGGCCACGAGTCGGATAGTGCTTTTTACGTACCACCAGACCAGGGATCCTGGCTGGTTCAATTCGATTTCGATTTCGCTTGCCCCAACATGTCTTCACAAGCAAAGGGGGTTGGCATGGGTGCTTGTCGTACGGTCGCATTGGAGTATTTTACGTGCCACGGCCCCGAGTCGGATAGTGCTTTTTACGTACCACCAGGCCAGGGATCCTGGCTGGTTCAATTCGGTTTCGATTTCGATTTCGCTTGCCCCAACATGTCTTCGCAAGCATGGGGGGTTGGGATGGGTGTCTGTCGTCGGATGAGGTTCTATATCGACTTCGCTTGCCTCAACCGGTCTTTGTGTCCAAGGGAGGAAAGGCATTCATAAGTGGGCTGGGCTCACTTGTCCTGCTGGTCTTCTCACGTACAGAATATTTCCAAAGGTCTCGGTCTCTGGTCATTTCCTCAGTGAGGCCTAAAGTTCGAAGGTCGTGCTTCACCACCTCGTCCCAGGTTTTCCTGGGTCTACCTCTTCCACGGGTTCCCTCAACTGCTAGGGATTGGCACTTTCTCACACACCTATCTTCATCCATTCTCGCCACATGACCATACCAGCGCAATCGTCTCTTTTGCACACCACAACTGATGCTTCTTAGGTACAACATTTCTCTCAAGGTGCTAACGCTCTGTCGAGTATGTACACTGACATTACACATCCATCGGAGCATACTGGCTTCATTCCTCACGAGCTTACGCATGTCCTCAGCAGTCACAGCCCATGTTTCGCTGCCATGTAGCATGGCTGTTCGTACACACGCATCATACAGTCTGCCTTTTACTCTGAGCGAGAGGCCTTTAGTCACCAGCAGAGGTAAGAGCTCCCTAAACTTTGCCCAGGCTATTCTTATTCTAGCAGTTACACTTTCAGCGCACCCACCCCCACTACTGACTTGGTCACCTAGATAACGGGAGCTATCAACTACTTCTAGTTTTTCCCCCTGGAAAGTGACGGAAGTTGTTTTCTGCAGATTTTCGGAGGTTAATGCTCCCGAGCATCTGCCACATACAAAAACTATCTTCCCAGTTAGCCTACCTTTGACATTGCTGCACCTCTTATGTGTCCATAGCTTACACTGGGTACATCTTATAGAGTTTCTACCTACACCTTTTCTACAGATCGAGCAGGGCCATCTTCCTGAAGATATTTGTGGATTGTCTACCTTTCTACTTATTAGTACTTTGGTTTTAGCTAGGTTGACTCTAAGGCCCCTTGATTCTAAACCCTCCTTCCACACCTGGAACTTCTCCTCCAGTTCTGATAGTGACTCAGCAATAAGAGCAAGGTCGTCAGCGTAGAGGAGCTCCAGGGACAGCCTGTCTTGAATTCCTCCGTAATTGCCTGGAGTACTATGATAAATAGGAGGGGGCTGAGTACTGAACCCTGGTGGACCCCAACCTCTACTTTGAATTCTTCTGTGTACATGTTGCCAACCCTAACCTTACTTACGGCATCTCTGTACATGGCTTGCACAGTCCTCACCAGCCATTCATCTATCCCTAGTTTCCTCATTGACCACCAGATAAGGGATCGGGGGACCCTATCAAAAGCTTTCTCCATGTCAACGAAAGCCAGGTACAGGGGCTTATCTTTGGCTAGGTATTTCTCCTGCAGCTGCCTTACCAGGAATATAGCATCAGTGGTACTTTTTCCTGGCACGAACCCAAACTGCATCTCATCTAAACTAACTCTCTCTCTAATTAGTTGGGCTATGACCCTCTCCGTAACCTTCATTACTTGATCCAACAGCTTGATACCTCTGTAATTATTTGTATCTAGGGCATCACCTTTACCTTTGTAGCAGTTGACTAGTATGCTGCTGCACCAGTCATTGAGTATGACTCCTTCGTGTATCACCTGGTTGACTATACGGGTGACTAGGTTATAGCCGACACTGCCAGATATTTTGAGCATCTCTGCAGTAATTCCTGATGGGCCTGGGGCTTTCCCTGTCTTCATGCTTCTAATTGCCTTAGCTACCACGAACTATCAACTCGGATAGCTGGTCCCTCTGTAGGGTCAACATTCGGCAGACTCTCTTTATCCCATTCATTTTCCTCATTCAGTAACCTTTCATAGTGGCGTCTCCAAGCTTCTCTCTTTGCATCCTCATTTAGCGCAAGTGAACCATCCTCCATGCGAACACATTTCTCTCCTACCACATCACGATTCTCTCTCACACACTGTCTTGCAACACGAAATACCTCAAGTCTTTCATCCTCACGGCGCAGGACATTGGCAAATTTTCTCTTATCTGCTTCCCCTCTGGCTAGATAGACCTGTCTCCTAGCTTCCCTTCTGGCAGTCTGATACCCTTCCCTGCTACCACCGTTCTTCCAGGCCTTCCAAGCCTGTTTCTTTTGTCTAATAGCCCTGTCAACAATATTGTTCCACCACCACGTTATTTTGGGTCTTAAGGGGACTTTGCACCAGCCACAGATCTGGTCAGCGGCTTTCAGCAGGTTGTCCCTCAGAAACGTCCAGTTGTCTTCTACCCCATGTGTAGCTATACCCCCTTCCACTTCGTCAAAGGCTTCAAGTAACATATCTCTAAATCTCTGTCCATTCGCAGGGGCTTTAAGCTTCCAGACCCTTCTTCTCCATGTTGGTCGTCTTCTAGTCGCCCTCTTAGTCCTGATCCTAAAGTCACTAACTACCAGTCTATGTTGTGGGGTGCATTCTTCGCCTGGGAAGGTTTTGGCATTTTTAAGCAGCCATCTTTCCTTTTTCTGGCAAGGATGTAGTCGATTTGGCTAGTATGCCGGCCCGATCGGTAGGTGACCAGGTGGCTTGTTGGTTTCCTGAAGTTAGTGTTGCAGACCATAAGACTATTCGCATCGCAGAACTCCAGCAGCCTGGTTCCCTCCTCGTTGCGGGAACCATAACCGTAGCCTCCATGTACGCCATGGAAGCCCCCAGCATGTCGTCCAACATGCCCATTGAAATCACCAGCCACAAAGAGAAGGTCCCTGTCGTTCGTCGATGAGGTGGTCTGCAGTAGGGTGTCATAGAAACTGTCTTTCTGTCCATCGGGTAGCCCTGGCTGAGGGGCATAGGCCGATATAATGGTTGCTAATCTATTATGAAGCACTATTCTAATCTTAAGTATTCTGTCACTTACTCTGATTACCTCAATTACTCTATCTATCCATTTCTCAGCGATAATTATACCCACGCCACCAACCCCGTCAGTGTTCCCTGCCCAGAAAATCTTGTACCTGTGTCCCTTGCCTGTGAGGACCCTAGCAGATCCTCCTCTCCACCTTATTTCTTGCATACAACATACATATATGTATGTATGTATGTAAATTTATAAATAAGGATAATTTTGATATTTAAATATCGATCTTATCAAGTGGCCAGCATGGGAATAAATACCATACAAAGGTAATAATTATTTAAAACTATAAATAAGGGTATCGGAGAGATACTACCTTGCCGAAATAGCAGTCAAGACCCCAACTCCAAAAACCATCTTAAATGTTCATATTGCGCCACAAGATAAGACAGAGAGACAAAATAAACTAGCTAAAAAGATTTTACTGGATAATTCAAGATCCTGGATTTCTGGCTTTGCTTCAAATAAGCTCTGCCTTTGTCAGTTGAATATACCAGATGGGTACATAAATACAAATATATATATATATACAGAACACACGTTATACTTACATATACGAACGTCCATACATACATATATATGCACATATGTACAAGACCAGTCCAAATTGCCCGCCAACCACCTCACAAGCACGATATGGTCAAAAATAAACATCGCAGTGAATATAGTGGCGAATTATATAAAAAGATTTTACTGGATAATTCCAAGATCCTGGGGGATCCACAAAGAATCAAGGTATACCAAAGAGAAGTATGCCAGAAATTGGCTTGGCAGAATAACACAAAACAAATGGTTAAGTAGTCCATTTCCATAGCACAGAATGCATCAATGAAGGGAAGTTCATTGTTGTTAGGTAATCCAAAACTCCAAAAGTATCCAAAAATAAATGGCACCATGAGAATGATGTAGAAACATAATTAAAACAGATGAATGGGTTATCGTCTTAATGAGAGCATAATTAATCAATATGTCACTACTTGCTTGTTTATTTGGTTAGCCTGATGAGTTGAGAGTTGTATAACATATTGTAGAATCTTATGGTTGTTGTGCATACTGCATACCTCACTGTGGTATACCTTGATTCTTTATGGATACCCCACAATTAAAGCTATATATATATACATACATACACACACACACACACACACACACACACACACAAACACACACACACACACACACACATATATATTTATATACATACATACATACATACACGCAAGAAAGATTCCTATTCAAACAACTGTAGCAATACCAGACGACTCATTCATCTGTTTTAATTATATGTATGTGTGTGTATGCATTACAATAGAAAATATCACTGGAATTAACCAGTTAAAATACTAAATTATCAGGTTAGATATTGTCCTCAAGGATATGTGTGCGTATATATAATGGGATTCCATCTGTTAAATCTGAGCAATATGGCTTCAGTTTAACAAGCGAAAAACATTTTCTCTTCTGCAACCAGACCAAATACATTCACATTTATTATCTTTTGATGTTTCAAATATTTAATAATTTAACCAAGATTTCTTAATGAAACATTCTGACTAAATGGTAAAAATCGATCAATTAACATCCAGTTCTGTTCTGTTGATGGATGTCAAAACATGTAAAATATTCCAAGTATTCACTTTTTAATCTATTTTGTTGTTTGCCACTTCTTATCTTGTTAAAGTAAACGCTAAAGATTACATGTAGTAGCAGCAGCAGCAGTAGTAGTAATGGTAGTGGAGGTGGTGGTTATTTGCTCAATTTTTTCTTTAAAGGCCATCTTTTTTCTTTTCTTGTTTTTTTTTCTTTTGGCATTGTATATATCTGAAAAAGTGTTGCACAGCATGTGAAGATTATCTTGAATCAGAAGAAATCTGTTTGGGGTCAGATTGTGGTTGTAATGTGAAACAAGAAAGGTTATAGGTCAATGTGTCACAGAAGTGCAAGGGAAGCCACTTGGAATATATTTGGTACATTATGTTGTCCTGCTTTTTAGTGCCCTTGAGGAGATCTCAGGAGAGGCAAATGGCCAAATATTCTCACATCTGGTCTTTTTTTTTTTCTATCAAGAACATAGCTGAAATCTGCTGTGGTATTAACAATGCACCTATCTGTTTCAATATTGAGAGGTAGGTAAAGCAGCGAGCTGGCAGAAACATTAGCACACCAGGCAAAATGCCTACGGTACTTTATCTGTCTTTAAGTTCTGAGTTCAAATTCTGCTAAGGTCAACTTTGCTTTTCATCCTTTTGGGGTCGATAAATTAAGTACCAGTTGTGTACTGGGGTCGATCTAATCAACTGGGCCCCTCCCCAAAATGTCAGGCCTTGTGCCTAGAGTTGAAAAGAAAAGATTATTGAGGTAGATAAGGCGGCGAACAGGCAGAAACATTGGCACACTGGGCGAAATGCTTAGCAGGATTTCATCTGTCTCTACATTCTCAGTTCAAATTCTGCCAAGGTCGACTTTGCCTTACATCCTTTCAGGGTCAATTAATTAAGTACCAGTTGTGTACTGGGGTCAATCTAATCAACTGGCCCCCTCCCCCAAAATTTCGGGCCTTGTGCCTAGAATAGAAAAGAATATTGAGAGGTAGGTTCCAAAAGACCTTGGAAAGCTTTCTGTCAACTCTAACAAAGACATCCTTTCTAAAAGTCAAAGTTTTAGCAGAAAGAAGATCAGACATAAAAGAATCAGCTCTTATGTCATGTGGCAATTGAACATTATGCTTATAATATTGGTTTCAAATTTTGGTAATTTGGGGATGGAGTATATTACATCAACCCCAGTGCCCATCATTATCATCAGCATCGTCATCGTTTAACATCCACTTTCCATGCTGGCAGGGTTCGACAGTCTGACCAAGGACTGGCAAGCCGGGATATTGCAGCAGTCTCCAATCCTAATACCAACCATTTTGAGAGTATAGTGGGTGCTTTCTATGTTCCACTGGCACAGGTGCCAGACAGCTGGCACTGGCATCGACTACACTTGAATGGTGCTTTTTATATGCTACCTGCACAAGAACCAGTCAGATGGCACTGGCAATGACCACGCTCGAATGGTGCTTTTTACGTGCCTCTGGCATGGATGCCAATCAGGCGGTACTGGCACTGGCCACGACAACAACTTCACTTGCCTCAACAGGTCTTCACAAGTACAGTTTATTGCCTAATGATTGAAGAGTACTCTTAGATGGGCTGGTTATGCTGCACTGCCATAGGCCATGGTTATGGTCAATTGGTACCCATTTTTTTGATCTCGAAGGGATGAAAAATAAAAATGACCTCAGTAGAGTTTGAACTCAGAACATAAAGTCAGACAAAATACTGCTAAGCATTTTGCCCAGTGTGCTAACAATTCTGCCAGCCTGTCATCTTGATTATGATCATAATATTGACAGTATTGCTCATGTCTTGAGATGTAATTCTAAGAAATCTAACAGGCCTTTCTATTTTTATCAGAAACCAGAATAGTCTATAGTTTTAGAATGTTTTACAAGATGAACAAAAGTGTTGGGGAATGGCATATATCATTGAGAGAATTTCTCTTGATGTAACATACAAATCATATGACAATACATGAATCGTTGAAACTTTGACTCTTTAGATTTTGTAGGAGTCCTAATAACAGTTAGATTCCTGGAGGTGTGTGAATAGAGTTAATGTCTTCTAATGGAATAAAGTTGTTGCCAAGTAAATTCCTGTTGGAAACTGCATCAATAAATAACCTGGCACAGTTCTAATACTACAACTTCAACAATTAGTTCTTAAATATGGTTAAGAGTGCGGGCTACTAATCCCAAGATTCCGAGTTCAATTCCAGGCAGTGACCTGAATAATAATAATCGTAATAATCATCATCATTATCATCATCATCATCATCGTTTAACGTCCGTTTTCCATGCTAGCACGGGTTGGACAGTTCGACCGGGGTCTGGGAAGCCAGGGGCTGCACCAGGCTCCAGTCTGATCTGGCAGTGTTTCTACAGCTGGATGCCCTTCCTAACGCCAACCACTCCGCGAGTGTAGTGGGTGCTTTTTACGTGCCACCTGCACAGGTGCCAGGGGAGTCCGGCATCAGCTACGATCGGTTGGTGCTTTTAACATGCCACTGGCACAGGAATGACTACCCAGGTTCGAAATTTCACCAAGACACCTGATGAAGGCAGGAGGGTATATTAGCCGATACATTGTGCTAACAACAAACAAGATGAGGACAAATGCCCATCGAATGTAAATAATGTAAATAATGTACATAATTCCTCAACTCTTAAATATAGAACTACTTTCTCATTATGCTCTAAGGTTCTTAAAGTGGGTGTTACTGCTCCTGGTGTAGAGAAAAGGGGGATGATACAGAAAAGGAGGTGCTGGGAGGAAGGCAGTGGATTGGGGAATGCTATGAATTTATTATAATATTGTATACAAATTATATAATATTATATTAAATATCAAATGATTCATAGTATGTATAAATTATTAAAATATGAAATATTTATTTATACATAAAAATAGGGGTGGGGGCACTGGGCATATCATGTGGCCCTGAGGGTGGGGGTGCAAAAAGTTTGAGAACCTCTGCTCTAAGACATAGATTGTTCTGACAGAGTTGCCTTCCTTAGCTAAAGACCTCAAAATTGTGCGATGGAGAGAGGTTGTCAGGCTGGCCCAGGCAATCAACCTGAATGGATGATGCCTCGACAAAAGAAGAGAGAATCATATATTTTGGATGCTCAGTTAATATATTCTAATATTTTGAGAATTCTCAATGATCTCCATAGAAAACCTATAAATGTGAGCTTTAATGATGATGATAATGGTAATGATGATGATGATGATGATGATGACAATGGTGGTGGTGGTGGTGGTGGTGGTGATGGTGATGATGCTGCTGTTGATGATGATGATGGGGATGCTGGTGATGACAACTACGACAACAATGACTACAGCAATGATGATGACAATGATGACAATGATTGGAAATTGATCAATTTAGATTTTTGTGAGCCAAACACAATTGAAATTTCCATGCTCTGGCACAAGTGACTAAAAATCGCCAATTTTGGCATAATATTCCTATTTAATGAGGTAGACCCAACAAGACAGGGGATGAGGTGGTGAAGCACGACCTTCGAACATTGGGTCTCACAGAGGCAATGACAGGAGACCAAGACCTTTGGAGATATGCTGTGATTGAGAAGACCTAGCAGATTGAGAAGATCGTTGCTCAGTTAAGAGTACCCCTGATGCGTTGGGCGATATGATATGCTTAAGAAGACCTGTTGAGTCAAATAAAACCAATACCGTAGCTGTGGTGAGCTGGCCAAATCATTAGCATGTCAGGTGAAATGCTTAGCAGTATTTCGTCTGCTGCCACGTTCTGAGTTCAAATTCCGCTGAGGTCGACTTTGCCTTTCATCCTTTTGGGATTGATAAATTAAGTACCAGTTATGCACTGAGGTTCATGTAATCAACTTAATCCCTTTGTCTGTCCTTGTTTGTCCCCTCTATGTTTAGCCCCTTGTGGTCAATAAATAAATAAATATCGTAGCTGTAGCTAGTGCTCCCTGACTGGCTCCCATGCCAGTGGTATATAAAAAGCACCATCTGAATGTGGCTGATGCCAGTACCTCCTGACTGCGCATAGCCTTCTCTGTGCCGGTGGCACGTAAAACGCACCATCCGAACATGATCAATTCCAGGGCCCTCCTGACTGGTTCCTGTGCCAGTGACACGTAAAAAGCATCCACTACACTCTCGGAGTAGTTGGTGTTAAAAAGGGCATCCAGCTGTAGAAACATTACCAGATCAGATTGGAGCCTGGTTCAGCCATTGGCTCTCCAGATCTCAGTCAAACCGTCCAGTCCATGCCAGCATGGAAAACGGATGTTAAACGATGATAATGATGATGATGATGATGATGACACCTGCACACATACCTATGTATGCATGTATGTATATATGTAGGTATATATGTATTTGATTTGATTTTGATTTTTCCAGTTTCAGCTTATGAGCTGTGGCCATGCTGGGGCACGTATACATACATGAACACATTGAATGCTATTTCTTTAAATGAACTTCCATATTTTTATAATATAACTCTATGTAATCTATATGTAATATATATATATATACATACATGTAAATGTCTGTGCATATTGTTTCATTTTAGGTTGTTTACTTCACGGCTACCTTTCCCTACATTGTGCTGACAGCTTTTCTCATTCGTGGATTGACCCTAAAAGGATCAGGCACTGGTATCAGTTATATGTTTACACCAAAGGTAAAACATTTCACTTCCTTCTCCCCGCCCTCTCTCTCTATCTATCTATCTGTTTATCTATCTATGTATCTCTCTTTCTTTCTCTCTTTCCTCTTCCTCTCTCTCTCCCTCTTTCTCTGTCTCTCTTTCTTTCTCTCTCTCTCCTTCTCTTTCTTTTCTCACTTTCTTTCCCTCGTTCCTTTCTTCTTCCTCTATCTTTCTTTCTCTCTCTCTCTTCCTCTCTACTTTCATTTTCTCTCTCTTTCTTCCCCTCTCCTCCTCTCCCTCTCTTTATCTACCAGCCCCCCTCTCTCTCTTTCTCACTATACAATGATTAAAGCATCAATGGAGAGGAGGATTGTGCTGGTGGTGGTGGGCAGTTTGGCCAAAAGAAGCTAAAAACCAGCTGATGAAATAAGGGCAGGTTTCTTTTTCCATTCTTACTGTTGTTGTTTCACCATAGACCAACCCTGTTCAGACAAGACTTTCACCAAAGGTATTCCATCTGTCATAATTCAACTTGTTTTTTTTTTTGTGTATATATTCAAACATAGTTAATCTAGGATTACATTACTTAATCTGTCTAACTAGGCTCCTCCATTTTTCTTTCTTTATTTTAAATCCTTTAACCATAGAGGCACATACATGGTTTGCATTGTTAAGCCATTCACTTTGGTGCAACTGTGTAGCACCTTGTGCCAGTGTCTTCTACAATAGCCTTGGGAGTGAATTTATTTCATAGAAACTGTGCAGAAGCCTGTTGTGTGTGTGTGTGTGTGTGTGTGTGTGTGTGAGTGCTTCCCACTATATAGCAGCCAGTATTAAGTTATGATAACTCCCTCTGATTTAACAGTTTGTCAAAACCAGGTAGATAGAGAATAAATACCCCAGACTTGCTCCAGTATGGCCACAGTCGAATGACTGAAATGAGCGATAGAATAACAGGCTTAAATAATTGTCGTGAAGAGGGCAGTGCTCATGGCACTTTATTTTATTCAGAATGTTTGTAACAGATGAAATGAAAAGAGAAAGTTATCTTCAGATCATAGACTTCACCCAAATTCTTTCAAGTAACAGTGTTCTCTATTTACATTATTTACATTATTTACATTTGACGGATATTTGTCCTCATCTTGCTTCTTGTTAATACAATGTTTCGGCTGATATACCATCCAGCCTTCATCAGGTGTTTTGGGGAAATTTCGAACCTGGGTTCTCATTCCTAAGGTATTTTTCGATGATGTTGTTGTTATTATTATTATTATTATTATTATTACTATTATTACTATTATTCAGGTCACTGCCTGGAATCGAACTCGGAATCTTGGGGTTAGTAGCCCGCACTCTTAACCACTACGCCATAAGCCCGTAGGCATATGGCATAGTGGTTAATAATAATAATAATAATAATAATAATAATAATAATAGTAATAATAATAATAATAATAATAATAATAATAATAACAACAACATAGAAAAATACCTTAGGAATGAGAAACCAGGTTCGAAATTTCTGCAAGACACCTGAAGAAGGCTGGAGGGTATATCAGCCAAAATGTGTTAACAACGAACAAGATGCAGACAAATATCTGTTGAATGTAAATAATGTACATAATTCCTCATCTCTTAAATATAGAACTGAACAGTGTTCTCTGCTAAACACAACCAAAGAGCTGGCAGCGGTGTTAACCCATTGCCTGCCATGAGCCCTATTTGGGGATCCGCTAAAAGCAGTCTTACTGCCGGTTGTTCGTTGTATTTAAAGTGAATTTCTTATGCACATTGCATTTGCAGAGGTGTGTTTAACAATATTTAGTAGTCAAAAGTCTGTCATTATTAAAACATAAACAATATGAGAGATCACTATAAGGGTCTCTTGTATACTAAAAATAGGCATCAAACTGTCTTACCACTAAATCTGTGTTCTCAACTTAGTAACACGCTAAATGTTTACAAGCTAGAGAAATGAAAAAAATTAAACATAGCACTAATTCTTGAGGAGATTTTGTATCATAAATCACAATTTTTGAACTACAAAAATACTGCCATGTTATGTTGGCAAACAATCTTTATCCAAAGTACTGTTGCTGAATATCTCAAGTTGTGAGATTTAAAAATAGTAATTTTCTAATTTATAGATCAGTGACTTAGTTGTACCTTTGAAAACTATATATTTCGAATGAGAATTTGGCAGCACCACCTCAAGCCAAATAATTATTCTGTGCTGATGAAGGGAAATAACCCGGAAATCGTAATACACAGATATTGTTTTGAGATGAGTTGGGGTACTAGATTCCCTTGTTTGAAATATAAGGACACAGATCATGTTGTATGGCCAGCTGGAGACGATGTCTCCTGGGACTAAATTACTGCAACATTCATCCTAAACCAGGACTGCCATGTTATGCTGGCAAATAATCTTTACGCCAAAGGTACTGTTGCTGAATATCTCTCGTTGTGAGATTTACAAATAGTAATTTTCTACAAAAATACTGACCGTTTTGAAAAGGTATTTTTTTTTCTTTTTGCATTTCTCATTTATATTTGATGTGTATTTCATACACATTCACATTTGATACTATAGCTTCAAAAAAACTAAAATGTTTATTATTGCAATTGAATAGAAAAGGATAAATATGCTTTTTTTCAGCAATCCCAATTTGGGACTTTTCGTAAAATTTGTAATTTCCAAAATAATTCGCATATGAAGAAAATTTAAATACTATATATTTAAATACTATATTTTAACTCCTAAGACACCTGACAAAGCCAAAAAGTATGAATACAAAACTTTGGCAGTTAATGGGTTAAAGTGGATGATTGATTACCATCCAAGGACAGCCAAAACAAATGCTACAACCCATCTCGTCTGCAGGTGTGGCTGTGGGTTTTCGTTGCTTCCTTTGCAACCAAAGGGTTTCAGGTTCAGTCCTACTGTAGCACCAACCAATGCCTTATGAGTGAATTTAGTTGATGGAAACTGTGTGGAAGCCTGTCACATGTGTGTCTATATGCGTGTGCGTGTATAAGTGTATGTTTGTATGTATATATATATATATATATATATATATACATACAAAATCGTATGATTATATATATATCTGTATATATGTGGCGGCAAGCTGGCAGAAACGTTAGCACGCTGGGCGAAATGCGTAGCCATATTTCGTCTGCCGTTACGTTCTGAGTTCAAATTCCGCCGAGGTCGACTTTGCCTTTCATCCTTTCGGGGTCGATAAATAAAGTTCCAGTTTCACACTGGGGTCGATGTAATCGACTTAATCCCTTTGTCTGTCCTTGTTTGTCTCCTCTATGTTTAGCCTCTTGTGGGCAATAAAGAAATATATATATATGTATGTATGTATGTCATTATTCAGTTTTATTTCAAGATTGGGGTTGAACACTGGGGTCAATGTAATCAACTTAATCTCCTCACCCAAATTTAAAACTATTATAATTTCTGGTCTTGTATTCATGCTGGAAGCAATTACCATTATTATAAATAATGTAGCACTGTATTAATAGAAGACTTTAGGTCTTTAGATTTCGTTTTGATGCATTCTGGGCAATACAGATTTGTTTGCTCATCACATAGGACCTTATTGTATAAAAATAGATTATGTGTGTGTGTGTGTCTCTGAGAGAGAGGGAGTTTTATTTGGTGAAATATGAAGAGCTATTGCAATTGAGAGGTGTCACCATCTCTACCAAAATTACAGCAATATCTCTTGTAAAAAATATTAGAAAAAAATGTTATGCATTTAGATTTGCCGAGGAACAGAAGACAAGAGAGAAAGAGAGAGGAGAGAGGCAGGGAAGAAAGAGAGAGAGAGAGAGAGAGAGAGAGAGAGAGAGAGAGAGAAAGAAAGAAAGAAAGAAAGAAAGAAAGAAGAAAGAAAGAAAGAAAGAAAGAAAGAGAGGTGAAGGGGGAGAAAGAAAGAGACAGAAAATAATGTCAAAAACTTGGAAGTAGTCAGCTTCATAAGACTGCAGCTGAACATTACAGCTGTATTGGCAGTCGACCACGGCTGTCGGCGGCATTCTTAAAATGTCACCATGACAAGGGATATTACATAGAGTACCTTTATTGACTTGTTTGTGGTGTTTATATTCCTCAGAATCAAACCAAAACTGCTATGAGGCTTCATGCTCAACAGACATCTTTCACATATTTGCCGTATAGTGTAAAATGATATTGTATAGTTCTGCTCTCAGATATATCAAGTCAGAGACATACAATATGTTAACATTGTTATTAATAGTTCCAAATGAGGTTTTGTGTTAAAAATAGACCAAGTTCTTTTCCTTTCTCACTGTACCTTTATCGAGTTTTTATAACACAGTTGTACCTTAACCCTATAGCATTTAGGTTACTCTGTCAAATCTAATCCTTATTTATCCACATTGGTTTGAATTAACCACGCATAATCTTGTAGATTTTTAGATTTTGATGATGTGATTGTTCCATTTTAGAATGACATTGTAAGATAGGTGTGAGAGGCCAGAACTGGCTGATTTAAATGTTAAAAGGTTAATATTCTTCCAGCTTTTAAGGCAATCAGCTGACAGAATCATTAGCACTCCAGGCACAATGCTTAGTGGCATCGGATCTATCATTACATTCTGAGGTCAAATCCTGTCAAGGATGACATTACTTTTCATCTTTTTCTCGTCAATGTAACCAACTTACCCCCCCCCCCCCTCCCACACCCCCGAAATTGCTGGCCTTCTGTGAAAATTTTCAACCAATATTTCACAGCTTTAGAGCAATGGAATGGCAGAAATCAGTCAAGCATCAAATAAATATCCTTTGCAGTATTTCGATGCATTGTTCGACATTCTGGGATCAAACCCTGCAGATGTCAGCTCTGCTTTTTGTCCTTCCAGAGTCTAAAGAACCAGTCAAATGCTACGGAGGAGTTGAACAATTGACAAGTCTTTACAAATTTTAGGCCTTCTGGTAGGGCAGCAGACGGGCAGAGTTATTAGGCCATCATACAAAATTCCTTGAGAAACCAATATACACTAAATAATATTTATTCTTCTATTGCCCACAGGGGGTTAAACATAGAGGGGAAAAACAAGGACAGAGAAAGGGGTTAAGTTGATTACATCGACCCCAGTGCATAGCTGGTACTTATTTAATTGACCCTGAAAGGATGAGAAGCAAAGTTAACCTTGGCAGAAATTAAACTCAAAACATAATGACAATGAAATACCAATAAGCATTTTGCCCTGCATGCTAACGATTCTGCCAGCTCACCACCCTATACACTAAAGAATATTAAACCATTACTCTTTTACTTATTTCAGTCATTTGACTGTGGCCATGCTGGAGCACTGCCTTTAGTTTAGCACATTGACCCCAGGACTTATTCTTTGTAAGCCTAGTACTTATTCTATCAGTCTCTTTTGCCAAACCTCTAAGTAACGGGGATGTAAACACACCAGCAACAGTTGTCAAGTGATGCTAGGGGGACAAACACAGACACACAAACATATACATACACACATACATATATATATCATCATTATCATCCTCATCATCATCGTTTAACGTCCGTTTTCCATGCTAGCATGGGTTGGACTGTTCAACCAGGGTTTGGGAAGCCAGGAGGCTGCACCAGGCTCCAGTCTGATCTGGCAGTGTTTCTACAGCTGGATGCCCTTCCTAACGTCAATCACTCCATGAGTGTAGTGGGTGCTTTTTACGTGCCACCGGCACAGGTGCCAGGGCAGGCTGGCAGTGGCCATGATTGGTTGGTGCTTTTTACGTGCCACTGGCACAGAAGCCAGTCAAGGCGGTGCTGGCATCGTCCACATTCGGATGGTGCTTTTTACGTGCCACTGGCACAGAAGCCAGTCAAGGCGGTGCTGGCATCGTCCACATTCGGATGGTGCTTTTTACGTGCCACCGGCACAGGTATCACAACTATAATTTCCAAGACGCAACGAAAATTTTAGGAAAATAAAAATAAGAAATAAGTGGAAATTTTACTGGTGAGTGTGTTACATTATAAGGTACAAAAAGAAAATAACTCTCCCCAGACACAACAGAATATCATCAAAGTGTTTGTAGTTTATTTGTTTGGCTGTGTGTGTTGCTCATGTATTATGAAATGTAACCAACCATAAGCTTGTATCCTAGATATTCGTTTGTTGTGACTGTTTTTACTGTTGTTGAAGGAGACAAGGTTGTCATGATCCCGAAGGGCGTCAGCAGGTTGTTCAGAAGGTCTCCAAACAAACTGTTAGTACAAGTCTTATGTAAGATATTTATCTTTATCAAGGTTGCACAGTACAAACACTTGACAGGTAGAAGGTTTCAATGAGTCAAAAGGTAGACTGCACACACGTAAGTGTGTGTGTGTGCGTGTGTGTGTGTTTGTATGTGTGTGTGTGTGTGTGTGTGTGTGTGTGTGTGTGTGTGTGTGTGTGTGTGTGTGTGTGTGTCTGTGAAATTGGTTAGAACCAATACTCTCATTAACATAGAGAAGAAAGTGTATGTTGGACATAATCCTGAGATACAATAGTTTATAGAAATATGATAGAAACTGCATCCTTCTGATCCTAGAAATTTAAGGTGGAAACCCTTAATGTGTTCCTCAATTTCTCACTTCTAACATTACTCTGATTGACAGGTAGCTTCAGTAGAATCCAATCTTTTGCAAGAATTTGGGCAAGGTTTGTGGTCTGTGAATGACTCTCTTTCTTTCTCCCACCATTGTTGAAAGAGCCATGTCAGGGACACTACTTTTCCTCCTAATTAAATCATAAACATTGGTGCTGGTTCCCCATAAAAAGCATTGGTGCTGGTTCCAGGTAAAAAGCATCCAGTACACTCTGTTAAGTGGTTGTCATTAGGAAGGGCATCCAGCTGTAGAAACCATGCCAAAATGGACATTGGAATCTGGTGCAATTCCCAGTCTTGCCAACTCATATCAAACTGTCCAACCCATGCTAGCATGGAAAACAGACATCAAATGAAGATAATGGTGATGATGATGATGATGATGATTAGAAAGACTGGACTGATATGTAGACAATTTTACCAGAAGATTCTTGTTCCGAGTTTAATGAAATCCTTTTCTGATGTTGAGGATAATGAGGGATCACTGATAAATGACTCCCTGGATGATTTCACTTAATTGAAACTCTTCTGGTTGTCACTGGAAAGGGAAAATAGGCTTAAAGTGATATGAAAGACCATTGTTTACAACTGTCTACATTCTCTTCATTTACTTAAAAAATTTCGAGTGAGGGTGAAAGATCAATAGTTGACAGAAGCAAAGACATAATTTTTAAGGAGATGAAACATTGTCTTGTGTTTCAGTACCTATATGGTGGGATAGATATTTGGGGGCAGAGAAAGGTATGATAACTCAGGGAGGCCATTTCAAGAGCACTCTGTTTGAGAATGAGGGATAAAACTTTATCAAGACCTGTTGGGTTTATTAGCTGAAATCACTGTTAATCAACTGTGTACAAACAGTGGAGAAGCAGATTAAATGTATGTTTGTAGAATAAGTCATTGGTTGCTTGTTGGTGTTTGAGTTGAACTGCTCAAGAAGATATATTTCCTTGGCTTTGTGGATAATAATTGAAGCAAACTCGTTAACATTTGATTGAAATATTTATTGCCAGACATAAAGGTATTTGGTGTTGATGAATTACAATGAACAACATAAATGATTGCTGACTGGAAAAGAAAGAAAAGCCATGTTGCATCCATAGAAGTTATTTATGAGACCTTGTGTGAATGTTCAGAATGGGTCTGTCCAAGAACTTGGAGATGTCTACACAAATGTCCAGAACTATCTACATGGCAAGAGTAGAGGTGCAAGTCAGTCAGCCTCCTTTGATACTCTGCAATTAGAAAAGTGCCAAACATGGTTTTATTTTATAGGAGACAAGAAGAACATTCCAGAAAACAATATCATCCCACAGCCTCATGCCGATTGGTCAATTGATAGACCAATCATGTGAAACTGTGGGGGTTCCCTTGTAGTGTCTGACCAAGTGTTTAGTGGTCAGGTTTCAAATCACTGCTACCAGTAGAACAGGAAGCAAAGTGAGCAACAAATGTGGTGGCAAGGTAGAATCTAAAAAGGTATTGTGGAAAAAAAATGAAAAAAATTTGATTCTTGACACAGGGGCCCTTTTATCAAAGATGAGAAGAGAGGGTCTCATGTGCTACAAGTGAAATTAATCAGAAATTGAAATTGTAATGCAGGTGTCAAGTCCTCCATAACTATCCTCACTTTGAACCCTATGTTATTGTACCTAGCCATTTCTGGCATCCTACATGTTGATGTGCCAAGGTTCTATTGAACTAATTTATTTATATAGAGAGGCTTGCTTCACAATCATATGATTCTCTGTTCAATCTCACTGCATGGCCCCTTGGGCAAGTCTCTTCTACCATAGCCTTGGGCTAATCAAAACCATGTGAATGGATCTGGTAGATAAAAACTAAAAGAAGCCCATTTTGTGTGTGTGTGTGTATAGCAGAATAATAAAAAGAAACATTATTTACATTATTTATATTTGACGGATATTTGTCATCTTGTTTGTTGTTTACACAACGTTTCGGCTGATATACCCTCCAGCCGAGCATAT
>NC_043013.1:26035659-26058159 GCF_006345805.1 Octopus sinensis
GTGTATTTGTGTGTATGTATATATATATTATATATATATATATATATATGTGGGTGTGTATGTATTTATGTATGCATATATATGTGTGTTTATATATGTATATATGTGTGTGTGTATATATATATATATTATATATATATATATATATATATACATATATAAATATATATACATATGCATATACATATTTATATGTATATATATATTTTTATACATGTGTGCGTATATGTATATATATGTGTGTGTGTATATGTATATAAATATGTATGTACATATATGTATATATATATATATGTATATTCATACACACACACACACACACACATGCACACACACACACATGATTCAACAAATAGCAGCACTGTTGTAATGACGTAATTAGCACAGCACTAGCTAATTAGTAGAAGCTGGTGCAACAGGGTAATAAAACTCATTTAACCGGAGTGAAAAATAGGTTTATCTTATCTTTTTTTTTTTTTTTCAATTTAAAGGCAAACAACAAAAAAGTGATTTATTAAATTCCTGCAGATGTTTCCTCGACCCTGTGGATGTGTTTGAGGTCAAACACACACAGGCAACAATGTTTCTGATTATTTAAACTCAAAATAGTTGTGCTTTTATATGTAGGACGCATAATAAGTTCCCACCTACTACATTTGGTAAAGCGTTTGGGCATTAGGAAGGGCACCCAGCTGTAGAAACCATACCAAATCAGACAATGGCAGCCTGGTCAACAGTCTGGTTTGCCAGCTCCTGTTAAAATGTCCAACCCATGCCAGTACGGAAGATAGACGTTAAATGATGATGATGATGACACTTTCATTTATTTACTCTTTTACTCTAGCAAATCGCCCCCAGGACTTATTCTTTGTAAGCCTATTACTTATTCTATTGGTCTCTTTTGCCAAACTGCTAAGTTACGGGGGACGTAAACACACCAGCATCGGTTGTCAAGCGATGTTGGGTTGACAAACACAGACACACAAACATATACACACACATACATATGTATACATATATACGATGGGCTTCTTTCAGTTTCTGTCTACCAAATCCACTCACAAGGCTTTTGGTTGGCCTGAGGCTATAGTAGAAAACACTTGCCCAAGGTGCCACGCAGTGGGACTGAACCCAGAACCATGTGGCTGGTAAGCAATCTACTTACCACTCAGCCACTCCTGCACCTTATTTATCTATTTTATATCACAATTAGGGAACACTAGCATTGTTCATTACAGATTTCCAATGAGCCAATTACTGGTTCACAACATTTCTAAGTGAGTGTCTCTAACTCAGGGTAGAACAACTATCACAAGGGATTTCATTTGAAAAGCAGCAGTTTTCTGAGATTTTCGTCACTGTCTTTTGCTTCTTCTGCAGATATACATTAATGGAAAGTATTACATACACACATACTTGTGCAGACATGTGAACATGCACACACACACACACATGTACACAAACATGCATGCATGCATGCATACACACATACATACATACATATGTATAGACATATACATGCAAACACACACAGATACATGCACACACACACATATATAAGACAGGCTTCTTTCAGTTTCCATTTATCAAATCCTCACACAGGGCTTTGCTTCACCTAACACTACAGGTAGAAGTCATTTCAGCCAAGGTGCCATTTAGTGGAACTGAACCTAAAACCATATGGTTTGGAAGCAAACATCTTACCACACACCCAATCACATAAATCGTTTAATTAATCACCTGATCTGGTTGCATAAACACTGCAGAGACGGAAAAGAAGAGATTTAGTAATAAACTGAAATAGCATCAGTAAATTCTAGTTTATCCTGTTGACAATCAGATCATATTGTTCTCATTATCAATGCACCCACCTCCAATTCACCTACCCCCAACACTTAGAAGAGATTAACATTATTTACATTTGACTGATATTTGTCCTCATCTTGTTGTTAACACAATATTTCAGCTGATACCAACAAACAAGATGAGGACAAATATCCATCAAATGTAAATAATGTAAATAATGTATATAATTCCTCATCTCTTAAATATAGAACTGTATATGGGATGTGTTTCTTAAGAACCCTGTCTATTAGTTTATATGGCTTAAGAGGATTGAGATCTCTTAAAGAGGGATCTGTTGTTTTGCACTAATGAAAATACATTAGAATACTTTGACATATTTTTCTCTTCTGTTTAGTTTCGATTTGGTTTGTTTCACATCTTATATAAATCAACAGTTCATCAGCTCACCATACCAGCTTCAGTTTTGGCAAGTTTTCACTCTTTGAACTTTGATGGCTGTATATACATACATGCATACTTACATACTGGCATATATACATATGTACGTATGTGTGTTTATATGTATGTATGTGTGCCTTTTGTGTGACACCAGTACTAAATTCTTGCATGTCAGTCCCCTGGTGAAGAGGATGGGTCTGTAGGAGTCTTGTGCTGGTTCCACAATATTTTTTGTTGTCAGAGGAGCTAACTGTGTCATTATTGGCCTGGCACTCCATCGGTTATGACAACGAGTGTTCTAGTTGATCCGATCAATAGAACAGCCTGCTCATGAAATTAACATGCAAGTGGCTGAGCATTCCATTGATATGTGTACCTTTAATGTAGTTCTCCAGAAGATTCATCATGACACAGAATATGGCAAGGCTGGCCCTTTTGAATTACAACTCATTTTTGCCAGCTGAGTGGACTGTAGTAACATGAAATAAAGTTTTTTGCTCCCAGTGACACAACATGTCACTAGGAATTGAACTCATGGCTTTATGATTGTGAGCCAAATACACAAAACCATTGAGCAACACACCTGTTGTTATTACTAGAAAGCAAAAAGCATCTTCTGTTGTGTCTGGGGAGAGTCATTCTCTTTTAGTGCCTTATAATTTAACACACTCACCAGCAAAATTTTCACTTATTTCTTTTTTAATTTTTAAAAATTTTCATTGCATCTTGCAACCTTTTCAATAGTTATATGCTTCAACACACAAACTCACATAAAGAATCTTGCAAACCAAATCCAAAAACGAAGCAAAAAGCATCATTTTGCTAAAAACTTTACAACAATAAATCAAAAGAGGTTTGCAATGACTGCACTTAAAAGTACAGTGCTACCTCAGAGTATGAATTTTATTCATTCCATGACTGAGCTCAGCTTTTGATTTACTCATTTTACAAATCAATTTTTCCCACTGAAACTGACTTAAATATAATTAATCCATTCCGGCCCCTAAAAACCACTCAAAAATGATTTTTTATGGGTTTTAAAACAGAAAAGGTGTAGTCACAATTATAAAAAAGAGAATGCAAAAGAAATATGTAAACTGGTTTTATTAACTGAATTACCTTAAAGATGGGACGATTTGTGTGCTCGTACTATGGATTTCCGCTCGTACTGTAAATTTCTGCTCGTACTGTGGATTTCTGCTCGTACTGTGGATTTCCGCTTGTACTGTGGATTTCCACTCGTACTTCAAGACAAAAATTTGCATAAGTCTCAGCTTGTACAGCAAATTACTCATACAATGGTTTCACTCATACTGTGAGGTTCTACTGTATTTGTATTAACCCAAGAACTGAACTTGGAAAGACTTCAAATTGAAGATTGTACTTGGATTAGGAAAGTAAATCTAAGTATTAATTCTCACGTAGAACTTCTCAGACTGTTGCAAGTTTGTAAGTATAGCACCATTTTAAGGTACTATTAACCCTTTCACTGCAAAAATAAATTCATGATTATTCCAGGAATGATATTAAATATCCATAAAAATAAAAAAAAGTGGAATTGGTATTCTCTGCAAGTTACCTTACTTCAGTAGACTTGCAATATGTCTACAAAATATAATTCCTCAACGAAAGATTGATTGGTTTATAAAACTGCTCTCCACAGTTTAGCATAATCAAATTGTTAGTGGCTAAATCCAATTTCAACAGTAAAAGGGCGAATTAAAAAGTCTAGATAAATTTGCCTTTACCTAAACCATATCCTATTTATTTTATTGAACTGTAATTATTTTTATGTATCAAGCAACGTATGTGAAGGATCAATGTCATATGTAGATCAGCTACATAGTGAGGAGGAGGTGGGTAAACAACATAGATGTCATTGGTTGGATGTTTTACTCAAACAGGGTTGAATTATAACTATTTTATGGACTCAACTGCAATTTGAAGGCCTTGCACATACAGACTTGAAGTGGTCTACGTAGCTACATAGTTGAATGATCTCCCTTGCAAGAAAGATTATAGAGTAACCTCCCTTCTCTAAGTTTCTCGAAGCATCATGAGACATGATTGTTAATGATTCAAAAAGTTTTTCTCTTGGAAGTTTCTAGATGTCTAGCATTCCATTAGTAAAAACAGCTTGCTAACCCCGCTCTTTGCTTCTTAGTCGATTAGACTTAGAGCCATTCACGTCATTGCCATGTTTGTCTATTTCTCTACACCACATGACTGAAAGCTACCACTTAGCTGTTATTTCTATATTTCCTGTCTCTGAAGTTTCTTGCATAGATTACTTCATTCAATTAGATTCTACATTTTGATTCTATGTGTCATCATCGACCAGTAAATAAAATATATTATTATGTAGTAAATATTATAAGTTTTGAATTTATTCTTCTTCTCTGTAAGAATTCTTCTAATAATATACACACAGCCACATCAACACCTTGTACTGACTATATATTTTCACTGCAGACTAACTACCATAAGGGTCCTACTCATTATAAAATCTTGATAAAGTAACCTGCTGGCTAACGGAAGATTAATTCTGAAAGACATTATCTTAGATATGGCGCATTATGTTTGCATGCCCTCTCTCACCATGACTTCCCCTTGAAGTAAATATAAACAAGACGCCCCACCCCTCATGGCATAACATGTTGGAACAAATAAATGGAAGGTGAATTGACCTATATTGACAGAAGTCTTAGTAACCAACAACAACCTCTGGAGTCCCAGGAACCCCAAATCCCTTTCACTATCAATCAATCACTTCTCACTCGTAACTTTTGTCATTTCTCTATTACTTGCTTTAGTCATTGAACTGTGGCCATGCTGGGGCACCACCTTGAAGGGTTTTAGTCAAACAAGTCGACTCCAGTGTTGGTCTTTTTTGTCAAACTGCTAAGTTACAGGGACGTAAATAAACCAACACCAGCTGTCAAGTGGGGGTGGGGGGTGATGGTGGTAGTGAATGACTAATACAGACAAAGACACACACACAGACAAATCTTACAAATATGAAAAGCCACTTTTATACTGGCAATGCCCCAGCATGGCCACAGCCTAAGGGCCAGACTTATAAAAGAATATATATATATATATATATATATATATAGTGTGTGTATATACACACACAGACACACAAATATATATATATATATACACACACATACATACATACATACATATATGTGTATGTGTACATACACACACACACATACATTTGATGGGATTCTATACAGTTTCCATCTGCCAGATTCACTCACAAGGCATTTGTTAGTCTGGAGCTGCAGTAGAAAATACTTGTCCAAAGTTCCAGATAGTGGAACTGAACGTGGGGCCACATGAATACAAAGCAAGTTTCCTAACCACACAGCTATGTCTACTCCTGCATGCTGTTGCTAAAAGCCTTTCAGTAATGCTTTAAACCAAAAGTGACACTATGGAACATTTGAATGGATGGATCCTATTTGGCAAAACCTGCAGCCCTCCTTCAAGTGTTTCTTGCAGCTATATTGTGCCTAGGGTGAGGTTAACAAACCAACTTTACAACCACATGGTTTTCAGTTCAGTCCCTCTGCATGGTACCTTGAGTAAAAAATGTCTTCTGCATTAGGACAATTCCCCCAACGACAACTACCCCTCTCCAATATATTACAATATTTAAAATCATTATCTGTTGACCTCAGGGGTAATTGTCTATGAGAGGTAAATGTCCTTGACTCATATATATAATATATATATATCATTATATATAATTTATATTTATCATTCACTATTAATATTCTTACTCCTTCTGTATCATATAATGTTTTTTTAAACAATATTAATAGTGTTCAGTCAATCGTTATACAAATCCATCATTTTTTTGCTAAAATGTCTTATTGATGAGTTTCGTTTTTTTCACTCTCCCGAAGAGAAGATTGCATTGTTTATACCATTTATTCTTTTGAATAGTATCAGTGGAATTTTCGAAACGTGTTGAAAGTAAAAATATTTGATTTACACCTGCGTTAAACTCCATTTATTTATTTATATATATATATATATATATATATATATATACATACATACATACATACATATATATATTGTATTTTGGGACGGTCATTTTTTTTTTTGCCAGATAAACACACACACTAAATAATTTTTCTTCACTCATTTATTACTGTTCTTATTTTATTATTTCAACTCATATTCATTGTTAAGAACACATACGAATATGAAAAATATCACTGAAGAGGTTACAGATGTGTGGCGAAAGATATTTGGACAATGGACATGAGTTAAAATAATAAAATAAGAACAGTAATAAGTGAGCGAAGAAAAAATATATAGTCCGTGTGTCTATTTGGCATAAAAAAGAAAAAATGACCATCCCAAAATACAACAATATCTGTTTCAATACACAAGTCCACATCAGAAATCTTGCAAAATATATTGATAACCATATATATATATATATATAAATAGATGAGTGTATTTTTACCTTGTTAACAATTAACAAGGAAAAAAAAAATATATATATATATATCAGTGTGCACACATGACAGTGTAAGCTCCCTGAGAGAAATATTGGACATAAGAAGCATCAGATGTGGCATGCAAGAGAAACGTTTGCGCTGGTATGGCCATGTACCATGGATGGATGAGGAGAGCTGTGGGAAGAATGACACGCCCAAACAGTTGAAGGAATCTAGGGTGGAGGTAGAGCCAAGAAGACAAGGAATGAGGTGGTGAAGCATGACCTTCAAACGTTGGGCCTCACAGAGGCAATGACGAAAGACTGAGACCTCTAGAGATATGGTGTGACTGCGAAGATCCAGCAAATAAAGTGAGTTCACAGCTGTAACTTACACTAGTGTCGCATAACCAGCCCCAGCCCACTCAAAAGTACCTTGGATCATAGGACGACATGCTGTGCTTGAGGAAACCTATTGAGTCAGGTACATCAAAATCAAAATCAAATGGAAATTGTAGTTGTGATCCTCATGCAGGTGGCATATAAAAAGCCAATACCAGTGCCACCTTGACTGGCTTCCATGCCAGTGGCACCTAAAAAGCACCAACCAATCATGGTCATTGCCAGCCACTTCTGACTCATGCCGGTGGTGTGTAAAAAGCACCCACTACACTTTTGGAGTGGTTGACGTTAGGAAGGGTATCCAACTGTAGAAACAATGCCAGATCAGACTGGAGCATGGTGCAGCCTCCTGACTTCCCAGACTGCAGTCGAACCGTCCAACCCATACCAGCATGGAAAACGGACGTTAAATGATGATGATGATGATATATATATATATATATATATATATATATATATATATATATATATATATATATTATATATGCATATATACATACGTATATGTACATACTTACATCTATACGTATATATGTATGCATATGTGGGCACAGGATGTCATGAAACAAGTACAACAAAAAATACGAAGTACAAGGACATGGAATATGAACTATTTTTTCAAACAACAAAAAACACAAATGGAAAACAAGACAAACAACATAAAGAACGACCCTTCATCAGTTGTTGGTTATATATATATATATACATATATATATATACATATATATATATATATATATATACATATATGTATAACATATATTTATAAATATACTAGCAGCTAAGCCCAGTTTCACCCGGTCGGTTTGGATGATGTGGCTGTGTAAGCATAAGCATTTGACTTTTTTGGGCACGCTTACATTAAAAAACAATTTTAGAATGACCTTTTATGGTCAAACACAAAAAATAACTGACAAACAAAAAAAAACAACCAAGATTCAACCAAATATAAACATAAACCCAAATAGTAAACGAACAAAAATGCAAAACATAAAGATGCAAAACAACAAAAACAAACTTAAAAATAAAACAAAAATTAAAAGAAATGAAAATTAGGTAAAAAATCTTTTAAATTTTCAAAGGTCAAAAAACAACAAAAAATAATAACTGAAAAACATTAAATACCTCAACTTCACTGTGAAATATTACACAAAATTTAAAAACCAAAAGGGAAAAAACCCATCTGAAACTGAAAACACAAATAACTGAAACACTACAAAGAAAGACTTCACAAAAAATCCTACTTCCATTGCGCATGCACATGCACACACACACGCACACACACACACACACACACACACACACACAACACACACACACACATTCACATACCCCTCCCCCTTTTACATATACACACATATATTTATACAGAGTTGAAACACTGTTTGATTTATTTTTTCAGCGTACTATTTTCGTCATCCCATTACCAAGTATGACACCCCCCCTTCCTTCCTTATTTATATATCACCCCTTCCTTTCTCATTCATTCACAAGAGTATTATTATAGTAGATTATCTCAGTAACCATGGGTGCTATGAAAAATATAGAAATCCCAGTAACATCACTGGATCATTCTACACATCTGTGTAATTTTTTGCGCAATTCCACCCAGCCATTTGACCGTGAATCCCAAGACAAGAAAGAATTGCCTATGTTAAATTTATATGTGTGTGTGTATATATACATATATATATATATATATATATATATATATATATATATATATATATATATAATATATATATATATATATATATATATATATATGTATATATACATATATATATATATATATATATATAACATAATAATATATTTATATATCACATAAATATATATATAACATAAATATATATATATGACATAAATGTATATATATATATATATATATAACATAAATATATATGTGTTATACATATGCATAATTATGTATGTAAAATATATATATATAGTGTATGTGTGTGTGTGTGTGTTTGTGTGTGTATGTGTCTATGTGTTTGCATGTGTGTTTGTGCATGTGCATTCATGCCTGTGTGCACATGTGCAGTTGCTGATGATGAAACCCTGATCAGTGAGTGAGAGGCAAAGAAAGTTGGTGGTGGTGGTGGTGGTGGTGGTGAGGGTTATACAAAGGAGTTACACATATTGAATTGTCCACAACGATTAGATGTGACAGAGTCAGACAACAACACAACAACAACAACAACAACAAGAGGCAGGAATTAAAGAAAAGTGGAGAGAAACTCCTTACGCACCCCCCTCCCCAGCCCATGATACTTGTGTCATTGTTAGTTCTTCCTGTAGTCATGACAACAGCATCACCACGTCATCTAATTGGTATAATGACATTCTGTTTCGATTCCTCTCTCAGTCAATAGTTCAGGATTGATTTCTTACTAAGGCTCAAGAAAATGATGCTTTGACTGAGGGCGGGGGTGGGGGTGGGGGTCAATTAAATTCTTGCTCGTACTCAGTACATTCGTACTTTACTGAGCCGAGTACTTGATGGCCTTTCATTGTCATAAATTTTTTAATATTTTGCCTTTTACTAAGTGCCCATACTGGGGCTCCACTTTGAAGTATTTCTTTTAGTCAAATGAATCGACCCCAGTACTAATTTTTTTTTTCCTTTTTTAAGCCTAGTACTTTATTTTATTGGTCTCTTTTGCCAAACTGCTAAGTTATGGAGATGTAAACATACCAGCACCAGCAGTCAAGCAGTGATGGGTGACACACACAAACACACACTCATATATGTGTGTGTGTATATGTACATATATATCACACAAATGGCACCTGTGCCAGTAGGACATAAAAGCATCCATTACACTCTCAGAGTCGTTGGCATTAGGAAGGGCATCCAGCTGTAGAAAACCATGCCAAATCAGATTGGAGTCTGGTGCGGCCTTCCAGCATACCAGTACGGTTAAACTGTCCAACCTATGCCAGCATGGACAATGGACGTTAAATGATGATGATGATGATATATATGTAATATATACATACACCAAATCCACTCACAATTCTTTGGTGAGCCTGGTGCTATAGTAGAATACACTCACCAAAGGGGACACACCATGGGATTGAACAGGGGACCATGTGGTTTAGAAAGAAAGCCTTGCTCCTATACTCTCTTTTACTCTTTTACTTCTTTCAGTCATTTGACTGCGACCATGCTGGAGCACCGCCTTTTTTTGAGCAAATCGGCCCCAGGACTTATTCTTTGGAAGCATGGTACTTATTCTATCGGTCTCTTTTGCCGAACTGCTAAGTTATGGGGACATAAACACACCACCATCGGTTGTCAAGCGATGTTCGGGGGACAAACACGAACACACAGACATATACACACACATACATATATATATATATATATATATATATATATATATATATATATACATATACATATATACATATATATGACAGGCTTCTTTCAGTTTCCATCTACCAAATCCACTCACAAGGCTTTGGTCAGCCCGATGCTATAGCAGAAGACACTTTCCCAGGGTGCCATGCAGTGGGAATGAACCTGGAACCATGTGGTTGGTAAGCAACCTACTTACCACAAAGCCACTCCTGCGTCTACAGTTTTGTACGAGTTTACTATTGCATGAACTCAGTTACTTTGGTAATCAGAGAAAGAAGAAAACATTGTGCAGGAGACTTTGGGGGAAGCAAGGAAGAAATATTCAGCGATCTCTTTCTCTGGAAATGCATGCAGGGACATGGAGGAATCAGCAGACTGAGAAGAGCATGCATTGATGAACATGTGGAAGATAATAGATGTCAGGCTAAGGACAAAGAAATTTGTATGGAGGATCAGGACATCTGGTGTGGAAGAGTTGCATTGGTCTGGAGAAGTTAGTTGCTAAAACCATATGGATAGATAGACAGACAGACAGACAGACACACACACACACACACACACACACACACACACACACACACACACATATATATATATAAGATAGATAGATAGACGGGCAAACGGACAGACAGACAGACATATAGAGAGATAGATACATAGAGATAGATAAATAGATAGGGAGAGATAGATAGATAGAAATTATCGATCTATTAAAAATGATCTATTTCATAATAATATGCTTATTTTTTTATTTATTTATTATTATTATTATTATTTATTATTATTATTATTATTATTATTATTATTATTATTATTATCATTATTATTATTATTATATTATTATTATTATTATTATTATTATTATTATCTTTCAATGTTATTTCTGAGAGTGTTGACTGAAAGAAATCATTGAAGCGTCGAAAGCATTCATGCGTAAATTCAAGTTGTTGGACAGTTGCACTCCAAGGGAGATCACTGCGTTATGACCTTTAAAATAGTCCGTAGATTGTGATCCCAACCTGCAAATATGATTGGGAGGGAAGATAAACGTTTTTATTTGCACTGTACCGTTACGAGGGATAAGTAATGTCGCGCGCGCGTGCGTGTTAGTAGCTGCACTGTTATCCTCTTAGCTATCAAAATGAAGAAATAAAAAAATATAACAGAAAAGTATAGATCAGGGTTGTAAGCAATGGGAACACAGCAAATTTTCGGAGTGTTTCATTAACTTCCCATGCAGAATGATCGCTATTCGGTCATTTGGTCTTCCAGAAAGAGGAACCAAATTTCCTTCACATCAGAGTCTTGAAGAGACAAAAAAAAAAAAAAAAAAGAGAGACATGAGACACGGGGTCGTCGATCTTGGCTAACTTGTTACTAAGCAACAATTTATCAGAATATAGATTGTAGAGTGAGAAATGATCAACCAATCCAGTTTGTTGCATTAAGACAATTGAAAATACATCATATGTTGCATTTATTGTTATTTTGCTGAGTAATTTCACCGAGGTGCAGCAGTGGATGTGTGGTAAGTAGCTTGCGGGTTCAGTTCCACTGCATGGCACCTTGTACCCAAATTTGAAACCAATATTTATTTTTAATTGTTTTTCTATTTCTTTTAAATTCTTATCAATCTTTAATAAAACACAATGCCCACTCTCTCATGTGTTGTTAATATTTCATCTTTTGTGTATTTTTTATTTTCTTTCTATTCTAAAGCTGGAACGTCTCAAAGACCCATTAGTTTGGCTTGATGCTGCTGCTCAAATATTTTACTCTTTTGGTTTGGCTTTCGGTGGATTAATTGCCTTTGCCAGTTATAATAAACCAACCAATAACTGCCAGAATGATGCCATTCTTGTCTCCATATGCAACTGGTTGACTGCCATCTATGCGTGCCTCGTGATCTTCTCAATTCTTGGTTATAAAGCCACCCTAATGTTTGAACACTGTCTGTCAAAGTAAGTCCTTATTCTAACTTTGGATTTCCTCATTGTGCTCAAAATCTAAATAACCATTATGTTCACCATCATCGTCATTATCATCTTCATCGTCGTCATCGTCATCACCACCATTTACCATCCACTTTTCCATGTTTGCATGGGTCAGACAGAATTTGTTGAGACTCATTTTTTCACAGCTGGGTGCTCTTCTTGTCACTGACCCTCACCTGTTTCCAAGGTGACACTCATTTGTAACCATCACATGAAGTCAAGGCAAAGAGATAGTAAACACTTACACATACACACACACAAACCCAAGCACAGACATGCACACGCTCACAGCCATATAGACATTATCAAACTCACATATTTAACTTATGTTTGTGCCAAATGGCTGTGATCTGATGTGGTGGAGATAACTCTCCCCAAAACAAAACCAGGGATTTGGGGAAAGTTGTCTGGCCTGTCTATGACTTTCAGGCTTTGAGGGAGTCATCTCCACCATGCCAGCCACAGCCAGCCAGCAAACAAACAAAGCACATACATTGAGTTTGGTTGATAATGTCTACGACACTGGTGCTGATTCTAATTCATATTTCTATGTATGTGTGTGTGTGTGTGTGTGTGAAGTGCAATAGAAAGAAAGAATGAATAGGCAAACAAATTGCTATCATCTTAGAGCAAGGGTCTCCAAGGTCGTCAATATCGATCCCCTGGGGGTTGATGGAACAATTCAAGAGGTCGATAATGCCAGGAAAGTGCACATCTACTTAATTATTATTATTATTTTCCTGTACATACCTGGGGTCGATGAGGGGGTCAAAGATTCCTTGAAGGGGTCGATGGTCTAAAAAATTTGGGGACCTCTGGCTTAGAGCATGGAATTTATATACCCAAACATAGATGTAGAGTTGTTAGAACTGAATTAAGTGTATTGTAAAAAATAAGGGAGGAAGGTTTGCAGATGGCCTCTTACCGTTTCCCAAATAGATGCACACATGGTGCATTTCTCAGCTGATGAAGATAAGCTCTCCATATATTAAGGGACTATTCCATCTTCAGAGAAGAAGGAATTGAGGGAGACCCTTAGCAGATTTATAGTAGAGGATATTTTGCAGATAAATATACATATAATCTTTTCTACTTTAGGTACAAGGCCCGAAATTTTGGGGAAGGGGCAGTCAATTAGATCGACCACAGTATGCAGCTGGTACTTAATTTATTGATCCCAAAAGCATGAAAGGCAAAGTCAACTTCGGTGGAATTTGAACTTAGTGGTATTTTGTCTGTCTTTACTTTCTAAGTGTTTTGCCCGGTGCGCTAATGATTTTGCCAGCCTTAGATAGATATATATATTGGTGGTGGTGACGGTAGTGGTGGTCACACTGACAATGACAATGATGACAAAAGCTGCCTGCTTCAGGTTTTTTTTTTTTTATAAATAGACTGCTTTTATCGATTTATTATTTTGCCATGAAATGTCTGGATTTCACCTGTCACATGTCAGAATCAGTAGAGCATCAAAAGAAATGCCTTGTAGTATTTCTTCCTGCTTGCTATGTTCTGAGTTCAAATCCCATCAAAGTCAGCTTTCATCCTTCCAGGGTCAATGAAATATAGTACCAGTCATTTACTGGGGTGTTGATGGTATCAACTTTCCTTTCCCCTTAAAATTGCTGCCCTTGTGCTGAACCTAGAACTGTTATGAGTTGAAATGGCAGAATGGTTCCATTCAAAGTGATTTGAGGTTTGAAATTTCTGAGAACTTTGGTTGCAAGGATTGTACCTTGAGAAAGTTTGCTAAAGCCATTTCTTTTCCATTTAGAATATGGTTCCACATTGAAGACACTGCTGCACTGGAACTAACTACTTGCAGCAGTTTTATTTCATTTGCCATTTAATAAAACATCTGTGCTGGCACTTTGTGAAAAGCACCCAGTACTATTTGTAGAGTGGTTGGCATTAGGAAGGGCATCGTCATCATCATTATCATCGTCGTTTAACATCCGCTTTCCATTCTGGCATGGGTTGGACAGTTTGACTGGGGGCTGGTGAGCCAGAAGGCTCCAATCCAATCTGGTAGTGTTTCTACAGCTGGATGCCCTACCTAACACCAACCACTCTGAGTGTGTAGTGGGTGCTTTTTATGTGCCACCAGCATGGGGGCCAGTCTGGTGGCCCTGGCAACAACCATGCTTGAATGATCTTTTTACATGCCATCGGCATGGGACCAGTCAGCCAGCACTGGTATCAACCATGCTCAAATGGTGCTTTTAATGTGTCACTGGCACAAGGGCTAGTCAGCTAATACTGGTATCAACCATGCTAGAAACTATACCAAAGCAGACAAATGGAACCTGGTGCAGCTGTCCAGCCATGCCATCTCCTCTTAAACTGTCCAACCTATAACAGCATGGAAAACAGATGTTAAATGATAATGGTGATTTTTATCCTCCCCACCTCTTCTTGGGGAGGAAAGAAATGAACTTTACTTCTTTGGGAGAATCGATTATTGTGTAATGTTTAACTCTTTTTGCATTCATATTTCTCTACCAAATATATTGCTTATTCATTCACTTTTTTTAATATAATAATCATGAATTATCTCATAGCTTCAAGATTTCAATGCTGTGATTGTTTATTTTTTTTAATGACATTGTTGGATGGGTGCGAGAGGTCAGATCTGGCCAGTTTGAACATAAAACAGGTAGAATAATTGAGCTGGCTAGAGGATTAAGAGGACATTCGTATTTGACAGATGCTCAAGCTAATCCATTCTACTCGAGCCACAAGGTGTGGAATTTTGGAGGAGTGGGGGTAAATCAATTACATCGACCCCAGTATGCGACTGTTATTTATTTCAAAAAACCCCAGAAGGATGAAAGGCAAAGTTGACCTTGGTGGCATTTGAACTCAGAACACAAAGACGGACAAAACGCTGCTAAGCTTTATGTCCAGCATGCAAATGATTCTGTCAGTTCGCAGCCTTATAAATGCTGAAGATAATGGAAACAGATTTTTTTTTCCCTTTTTTTGCTAATTTTTCAAAGCCAACAGAATGGTATTCACTTGATCAACCAGACTCTCTGATGTTGTTATACCTTGCTGGTCACAATGTGCTTTGCATTGTTTTTTTAGCTTTTGAATGATGCCAACCCAACTGGGTGGGGTGAACAGGTCGGCATTTTCCCTGGTCAGAAGGCTACTCTGTCGTAGAGTTACCCATTTACGGCTGAGTGGACTGCAGCAACATGAAATTAAGTATTTTGCTCAAGAACGCAACTCACCATCTGGTCTGGGAATTGAACTCTCGATTTACTGATCACAAGTGCAACACCCTATCATTAGGCTACGTTGCATTCACAGAATTGTATTATGATGATATATTGGGGCCTTGTTAGTGGATTTGGTGGATGGAAACTGAAAAGAGGCCCATTGTACATATATATATGTGTGTGTGTGTGTGTGTGTGTGTGTGTGTGTGTGTGTGTGTGTGTGTGTGTTTGTGTGTGTGTGTATAGCTCCTGTGCTAGTGGTACGTATAATGCACGATTCAAGCATAGTCAATGCAGAGTTGTTGGCATTAGGAAGGGCATCCAGCTGTAGAAACTTTGCTAGATCAGATTGGAGCCAGGTGCAGCCTCCTGGCTTTCCAGACCTCAGTCAAATCGTCCAACCCATGCCAGCATGGAAAGCGGATGTTAAACGATGATGATGATGATGATGATGATGACAATGACGATGACAACGATGATTGGTAAAATCACAAAAGCATTTGACAAACTGTTTTGAAGCTTTAGTTCTGGTTCTTCTTGTTTATCATCATCATCATCATCATTTTCATCATCGTTTAACATCTGCTTTCCATGCTGGCATAGGTTGGATGGTTTGACCGATGACTATCAAGCCAGGAAGCTGCACCAGGCTCCAATCTGATCAGGCAAGGTTTCTACAGCTGGATGCCCTTTGTAATGCCAACCGCTCTGAGAGTGTAGTAGGTGCTTTTTCATGTGCTACCAGCATGAGAGCCAGTCAGGTGGTACTGGCATCAGCTACACTTGAATGGTGCTTTTTATGTGCCACCAGCACAGGTACCAGTCAGGTGGTACTGGCATCAGCCACAACAAAGATTTCACTTGACTCAACAGATCTTCCCAATTCATCTGCAATTAATGTTACCTTTCATCCTTCCAAAGTTAATAAAATAAAATACCAGCCCAATGAGGTTGGGGTGGGGCGGGGGGTCATATACTCGATTTTTCTTTTCCCACTAAATTTGTAACTTTGTGCCTTTGTAAGAAATCAGTGTTAATTTTTCAAATTCCATTTAATACTTTTTTTTTTCTTCTCTAATTTCAGTAATGCAATTAAAATCACAAAATATTTTCCTCACATAAATATGACGGAATATGCTGATCAAGCAGTTGACTACACAACTATTGGAATACCCAGTGACAAATTGAAAGATTTGGCTCTCGTCAAATGTGACTTACAAGAAGATTTGAACAAAGTAAGTCTGAAGTTTTAAATTTTGTTTGTTTATTGATTTGGTCAGAAGAAACAGGGGCAGCACTTATCAACTTTTTCTAGGCCTCCAATACTGGTAGGAGAAAGGGACCTATGAGCTGGCCCAAATGCTTATAATATAGTGGTCCCTGCTTAAAGCTGCATGTGAAGGTATGTGCCTAGTGGTTAGGGTGTTTCTCTCAAAACCACTAAATCATGGGTCTGATTCCTGGCACATTGTGTTCTTGATTAAAATATTCCATTTCACATTGATCTGTGGGTGGCAGAGTGGCAGAATTATTAGCATGTTGGCAGAGATGCTTTATGGTTCTCTACATTCTGAGTTCAAATCCCACCTGCCTGAAGAAAACAGTGGGAAACCACCCCAGTGTTTGTCCCAGGTCAAGTCATGGTAGCCAAGGTTGCAGTAATCTACTTAATGGCAGCAGGAGAGGGTATGGGTCCTCTCAGGTCATGTAGAGAGCACTGTAGAAGGTCCATATGCACAGGGCTTGTTCTAGGGCAGACCACCACAAGACTAGGTTTAAAGCACCAAGGGCCAGGCATTGTGGTAAGAGGGCTGACAGACCAAGTCTATCACAGTGTTAAAAATAAAAAGGAAATGGCTGCAACCATATGGTGGCAAAGCTAACCCCTCACCCTCACAACTATACATAATCCTATAAGATGAAAATTATTTGTAATATTTATCGAAATAAAGCAGGGAGCTGGCAGAATCATTAGTATGCTGGGCAAAATGCTTAGCGGTGTTTCCTCTACCTTTACATTCTGAGTTTAAATTCCACTGTGGTCAACTTTGCTTTTCATCCTTTTGGGTTTGATAAAATAAGTATTCATAGGACACTGGGGTCGATGTAATTGACTTGCACTCCCTGCCTCCAAATTGCTGGCCTTGAGCCAAAATTTGAAATCAATATTCAGCCTAAATTATTAGTTATAATTTAAGGGTCTTTTCTATTTTATTTGAATATATTTATTTGTCATTTTTTTCTCTGGTTGGATGTTCTTACAATCATCACATTTGTTCATCATCATCATCATCGTCGTTTAACGTCCACTTTCCATACTGGCATGGGTTGGACGAGCGAACCAGATAGCTGCACCAGACTCCAATCTGATCTGGCAGAGTTTCTACAGCTGGATGCTCTTCCTAACGCCAACCACTCCCAGAGTGTAGTGGGTGCTTTTATGTGCCACCAGCACGAGGGCCAGTCAGGTGGTACTGGCAATGGCCATGCTCAAATGGTGCTTTATATGTGCCACCCACACAGGAGCCAGTCCAGCAGCACTGGCAACGACCTCGCTTGAATGTTTTTCACGTGCCACCAGCACAAATGCCAGTAAGGCGACGCAGGTAATGAGCATGCTCGAATGGTGTTTTTAACGTGTCACTGGCATGGAGGCTAGCTTGTTGCTCTGGCAATGATCACGCTTGTATGGTACTCTTAGCACTCCACTAGGATGGATGCCAGTCATCGAATTTGATTTCGATTTCACTTATCTCAACAGGTCTTCACAAGCAGAGTTTAGTGTCCAATGAAGGAAAGGTACGCATAAGTGGGCTGGTTAGCATAGGCCACAAGGTTATGATCTCACTTGAGCTTGCTGAGTCTTTTCAAGCACAGCATATTTCCAAAGGTCCCGGTCACTTGTCATTGCCTTGAGGCCCAATGTTCGCAGGTCATGCTTCACCACCTCCTCCCAGGTCTTCCTGGGTCTACCTCTTCCACAGGTTCCCTCAACCACTAGGGTGTGGCACTTTTTCACACAACTATCTTCATCCATTCTCGCCACATGACCATACCAGCACAGTCGTCTCTCTTGAACACCACATCTGATGCTTCTTAGGTCCAACTTTTCTCTCAAAGTACTAACATTCTGTCAAGTATGCACATTGACATTACACATCCATCGGAGCATACTGGCTTCATTTCTTGTGAGCTTACGCATGTCCTCAGCAGTCACGGCCCATGTTTCACTGCCATGTAGCATGGCTGTTCATACACATGCGCCATACAGTCTACCTTTTACTCTGAGCGAGAGGCCCTTTGTCACCTGCAGAGGTAAAAGCTCTCTGAACTTTGCTCAGGCTATTCTTATTCTAGCAGCTACACTTTCAGTGCACCCTCCCCCGCTACTGACTTGGTCACCTAGGTAACGGAAGCTATCAACTACTTCTAGTTTTTCTCCCTGGAATGTGGCAGAAGTTGTTCTCTGCACGTTTTCAGTGTTTATTGCTCCTGAGCATCTGCGACATACAAAAACTTAGCCTTTCTTCAATATTGCTGCACCTCTTATGTGTCCATAGCTTACACTGGGTGCATCATATAGAGTTTCTACCTGCTTGTGGAGTAATACAATTTTTGCTCTCGTGACTGGACTGAGGCTATGTTGTTTTCCCATTATTAATCAATTGTATAATAACGTTAAATTATAACACTGTATAGTGAAGTTAGGCTAGTTGTGTGACCATCCATTTTGGTAAAAAAATTTGCATACATATTACATGGTCTTAAACTAATTTTGCCGGTAAATTTGAAATGTTTATATTAATTTAGCATTAGAATTCTTCAAGTTGTATAAAAATAGTTATTGTCTGCATCATTCGAAAGAGAAATAAATACTGCATAAGGTGTAAATGATAAAAATGATTTTTATGGTGTTAGTAACAAAATATTTTGTAAGAAATAGAACTTTATCATCGGTCTTAAATATATTTTCGCCAGTGTTGGCTTCCTTGACTGGCACCAACCGATCGTGGCCGCTGCCAGCCTCCCTTGGCACCTGTGGCGGTGGCACGTAAAAAGCACCCACTACACTCACGGAGTAGTTGGTGTTAGGAAGGGCATCCAGCTGTAGAAACACTGCCAGATCAGACTGGAGCCTGGTGCAGCCTCCTGGCTTCCCAGACCCCGGTCGAACCATCCAATCTATGCTAGCATGGAAAATGGACATTAAACGATGATGATGATATATATATATATATATATAATATATATAATATATATAACATATATTTATACACACACACATATATATATATATATATATTCCCGTGCCATTGGCACATAGAAGGCACTATCCAAATTGTGATGAATGCCATGCTTGCCTGACTGGCTCCTGTGCCGGTGGCATGTAAAAAGCACCCACTACACTCTCAGAGTGGCTGGCATTAGGAAAGGCATCCAACTTCAGAAACATTTCCAGATCAGATTGGAGCTTGGTGCAACCACTGGCACTCCAGACCTCAGTCAAACCATCCAACCCATGCCAGCATGGACATTAAATGATGATGGTGATGATGATGATGATATATATATATATATATATATATATATATATATATACATATATATATATATGTTGCTGCATTTATATCTGTTGATTGAACTTCAATGTTTTGATAGTTGTTGTAGAACCAACAAACTATTTTGCGCAAACTTCCAGAGATGTAATAATTGCTGAGAATTTTTATAGTCGTTTTATAGTTGAAGGACAAATACAGAGGAGAGCCTGAAGGGTAAAGCCCTGTCACAAAAAATACAAGGGATACATGGCTCCTTGATATTTTTTAATAAAAAGCAAGTTAACATTAATCTTCTCTACTCTAGGCACAAGACCCGAAATTTTGGGGGAGGGGCCAATCAATTAGATCAATCCCAGTATGTAACTGGCACTTAATTTTTCAACCCTGAAAGGATGAAAGGCAAAGTCAACCTCGGTGGAATTTGAACCCAGAACGTAAAGACAGACAAAATAACGCTAAGCTCTTCACCCGGCATGCTAATGTTTCTACCAGCTCGTCACCTTAAGGAAGTTAACACTAATAACACAAACCTCAGGAAGTTATAAATATTTGCATAAATATTCTTAACATGTTAAAGAAGCTTTAAACGCAAAATGTGCTGTGAATAGCAATTGATGTCTTCGGAGAATAACTTCTCCCTTTTTTATGACAACAGGGTGTTCAATACATTCATGTCACTGGGATGCTGGAGTTTCAACATGTGTCTCATCAGCTAGAAATAGCCAGAACTTTTAGACTAACCAAAGTTATTGTCTTTATTTATTTGTTCAGTGCTTATATCTGCCAATCAATAAAAAGGATCATTGTTTGTCCTTTCTACTGCAAGGTGGTAATGGTGGTGGAAGTAAAGGAGAAGTAGGAGGAAGGTGGGGATGAGTCATGTGACTCAGGTCACTTGTTTCATGATTAGATAAAATGTTGGGAAAGTTTTGACTCCAGTGAATGAACTTGCAGCAATGTTATCAGCTATTACAAAAATAGAGAAGCACTTGCTGTATATAAATAAATGAATACCTGGCAACCTTGAGTTTACAAAATTAGGTTAGAAATGGAGCAGAAAGTGTCAAGACACACAATAGAATTGCGTTGGGAGTTTACAAAGTTTGGGATTCTAGCTCTATTTCATTAATGTCATAGGTGAGATATTCTTCATTATTTACATTATTTACACTTGACGAATATTTGTCCTCATCTTGTTTGTTGTTAACACAACGTTTCAGCTGATATACCCTCCAGCCTTCATCAGGGGTCTTGGGGAAATTTCGAATCTGGGTTCTCATTCCTAAGGTATTTTTTGATATTATTATTATTATTGAGTGAGAGAGCAGTTCATGCCATCAAAGTGACACTGGGGTAAAATATACGAAGCCCAATATACCCATCATGACTATATTATTATTATTATTATTATCATCATTATTATTATTATTATTATTATTATTATTACTATTATTATTATTATTATTATTATTATTATTATTATTATTATTATTCCGAGTTCGATTCCAGGCAGTGACCTGAATAATAATAATAATAATAATAATGATAATAATAATAATAATAATAATAATAATAATAATAACAATAATAATAATAACATCAAAAAATACCTTAGGAACGAGAACCCAAGTTTGAAATTTCCCCAAGACACCTGATGAAGGCTGGAGGGTATATCAGCCGATACGTTGTGTTAACAACAAAGAAGATGAGGACAAATATCTGTCAAATGTAAATAATGTACATGATTCCTCATCTCTTAAATATAGAACTGTAAGATATTCTTGGTGAAACAATTATAAGAACAGAGGAACAGCTCATGTTGTTGTTGTTGTGCAGCTCCTATTCAGCTCTTACTGATTAGATGTAAAGGTTGTTGGCAGAACAATTAAGTGCAACCCACAGATCTGAAAGAAGGACTTTGTTCTTATAGGCCTTTGACAGGGCCCATCACTTTGTTTCCTCATGATGATCAATGAGAAGCTTCCAAGAGTTGCATGATGCTGCTGCCTGAATATCCAAGTTCTGATCTCAGAGACAAGTTTAATGTAGAGGTGGATGTTTGTCAAAATGCTGCCAGAAGACTTTGCAAGGGATGAGATACAAAAATCAAGTGCAAGAATTTGGTATATCACACCATTCTCCAGATATTAGAATCTAAATTTTTGAGACATGCAAACATGCGTACCGTATTTTCTGTCTTACAAGTCAAATATTTCTGACTGAAATTTACTGCCAAAGAAGCAGG
>NC_043013.1:26063159-26075659 GCF_006345805.1 Octopus sinensis
TATTTCACATCATTGTGCACATTTCAGCTTGCAACATTTTATATATTACTTTTGTAACATATAACATGTTGTTACATTCTTATCCTGTGTTTATGTATTTCTCCATTGGCAGAGTTATTTGAGACATATACACACATACACACAGAGATATGTGTGAGCATGCTTGCATACTGCACTTATTTTTGTCTTTTTATTCATTAAAAATGAATGGAATATTTCTGTTAATTGTATTTCTATCAAATAAATGTGTCATTTAATAACAGTAACTAAAATTAACGGCAATATTTGCTTTGTGTTAAAGATATATTTCCTCACTTGATTCTCAAAATCTCATTTGATGGTCATCAGATAACTCTTTCCTACATGTTTCATATAATTTGATAAATTGTTTCACATGTAACTTCATTTATATCATTTCATTTATTATATTCATATGATGGAAACCTTCTTAGATGCTGTTATTATCCATTTATCATGAGTAAATACCTTTTTGTAATTAGGCCCATTAGTGATTATATAATACATTCCCATTGTTAGTAATTTACAATATACATTGCAAAAACAGGACAACTGCACTTAATACTGCGCAAGATGATCTTTGACTGGCAAATATACTTAATCTTCAAAATTCACATTAAAATAAATAATTTATTTGATATTTTATACTACTACTACTACTACTATTATTATTTATGTGGTGAGCTGGCAAAACCATTTGAACACCAGACAAAATGCTTAGCGGCATTTCATCTGTGTCTCTGAGTTCAAATTCAGCTATGATCGAGTTAGGGCTGATAAAATAAGTACCAATTAGAAAATTACTATTTTCAAATCTCACAATGAGAGACACGCAGCAACAGTTCTTTGGAGTAAAGATTTCTGCCAACATAACATGGCAAAAAATATATATATATAAGGACACAGATCGTGTCGTATAGCCAGATGGAGATGATGCCTCCTGGGGCTAAATTACAGCAACATTCATCCTAAACCAGGACTGCCTTGTTATGTTGGCAAAGGGTCATTGTAATTGACTTACCCTCACCCTCCAACCCCGAAATTGCTGGCCTTGTGCCAAAATTTGAAACTATTATTGCTGTCAGGTGGTAAACTGGCTGAATCCTTAAAACTCCAGGCAAAATGAACTTCGTCCAGCTCTACATTCTGAGTTCAAATCCCCACCAAGCCTTTCTTCCTTTCGGGGTCTATAAGTTAAATTTTTTTGGGCATTAAATTTAGAAAACAGGTTTGTAAGGGATTATAATACTATCCATGTATAAGAAACTCCCATATTTTTTAAACCTAATTTTTAACAAAAAACGGGATCTTTGTGCATGTTAAAATACAGTACTTTATTAACCCCAAAAGGATCAAAAAATATTGTGGCATATTTCATACTTTTAATGTCATTCATGATAATTAAAAAAGCCTGTAATTTGACAGACTTGCAAGAACACTGGGCAAAATGCATCGTGGCATTTCATCCATCTTTGCGTTCTGAGTTCAAATCCCACTGAGGTTGGCTGCGCCTTTGATCCTTTTGGGGTCAATAAAGTACTGTATTTTAACATGCTCAAGAATCCCTTTTTTTGTTAAAAATTAGGTTTAAAAAATATGGGAGTTTCTTATACATGGATAGTATTATAATCCCTTACAAACCTATTTTCTAAATTTAATGCCCCCAAAATTAGGGGGTTTCCTTATACACGCGAGTTCCTTATACATGTTAAAATACATAGCTGAGCAAGGTTGTGTGTGTGTCGGGGACAATGAAATCAACTGGCCCCTTCCCCCTAAAGTGCTGGCCTTGAACCAAAATTCGAAACCAATGTGATGCATAATAAAGTCATTCTTTATTATTATTTTTAGCAAAATTAAATAAATAAAAAAAATTAGATTGGAAATTTTATTGTGAGTCTGTAAGGTTTGGGATAGTTTGGAAAGAACTGGAATAATGAAGCATACCTGTAAACAAGTGTATTTTTTAGTTAAACCCTCAAAAAAGCTGTTGTCTGAAAATGAATTTGTATTTTTTTTTTTATTTTTTGTTTAGGTGTTTTGTGTTTGTTCAGTTTTGTGGTTGGAATCGTTTTCACGCTCAACAGTGGCGCTTACTGGGTTGAACTTTTCGACTTTTTCTCTGGAACATTTGCACTAATGATTGTGGCCTTTTTAGAAATTGTAGCAGTTTCTTACAAATACGGTATCAACAAGTAAGTATGACATGAAAAATTACATTTAAAATCAACATTTGTTATTAAAATGTGCCATTTAAAACGAACACATCTAATTATTGGAAGCAATTAAATGAAAAATAAATAAAAAAATGAGATAATTCCTTGAAACTAGTAGAAGGGAGGTAATTCATGGTGACTAGGTTTTCGGAGTACAGAGAAAGAGAAGTGTTGTTTATCGCTAAAATACACTTGTTATTCTCCCTGTTATCATTGTTCTTATTTTCAGTAAGGATTGAGATTGTTGTTGAATTATTGTCAGTCCAAAAGTCTTTTTACTGAAATTTCATCGGGTACATGCCTAAAAAAAAATCGAAGAAATTCTAATTTAATAAATCATTATACGGTCTTAAGTATAATAAAATTTAACAACTTAATCCTACTAGATTAAAATTTATTATAAATATCATTTTAAATATACTTAAGTGCCATGTTTATACTTTTGTTGCAGTCAACAATTAAATAATCTAGCTTCTTCACCTGAGAACATCATGAAATTAAAGCTTTTAACTGCCAAATTAAATTTTATGGTTATTCCAGTAATTATGTGAAATATCCACCAAGAAATAGATTTAGTATTTTTGCAAGCCTAGTCGCCTCAATAAACTTCACATATCTCAACAAAGAAAAAAGTTTCAAGCATGAAATTCCTTAACAAAAGATAGCTTGGTACATTAAACTGCTTTCTGTTGTTGAGAGAATTAAATTTTCGGTTGATGTGTCTGGTTTCTGTAGAGACAGGATTAAGATAGAAACACATTTAGCAAATAGAATTATTGTTATCTCAAGATATCATGATGTTTGATTACATTTATGGATTCAGCAAACTTGTAAATTAAATTATGTGAATGTAGATATGTGAGTCGTGAGTAGTCTTCAGTAATTTGGTCGCTAAAATATGTTGCTGTATTAAATTTAGATGGGTTTAAATCCTAAATATCTGTTCAGCAGGGTTAATAATGTTTTCCTGGACACAGTTCATCCCTGTACAAAGCTACTTTAGTAGCAAACACAACAATGGTTGAAACCTTTTCATACCAAGCCCCCACCCACCCCACCCACTACCACTCAAATTCTAGGACACAAATTTCCTGTTTTAAATTAAAGCTTTCCATTAAAATTTATGTTAATTTATGTTCCAGGGACCAGCCTGTTAACACAATTATTTAATTAAATTCTTTGTTATTTCCAAAATTAATTGAAACAAAGAAATTTGGTTACAAATAGGTTAACATAAATTGTTAACATTTTTTGCTTCATCAATTTACAAAACCTTTTTCGGGAAAAACATAAAATGGTGGGGTAATGACAAAATCAATAACTTCAAAGGGTGTGGGGGATTGTTTATGTGCAAACGGCATTATTATCTGCAACAAATGGTATCTGGTGGTTGTTGCAGGTTTATAGGTTTTTGAATTACCGATACATGAAAGAAAATTTGCTGCATAATCATTACCTCTAAATAAGTAATAATTACTTCTAAATAAGATGGGAAAGATTCACAAAAATTCCTTAAACACATTGATAATTTCAGTTTTGTAGGGTTGTTTGAGGGGTGGGGTAGAATGTAAGAAAAACAAAAACAAATATTTTCCTTGCAAGCGAGAAATAAACTTCGAAATATTAAGTAACGTAATATAATTGTGTGTGTGTGTGTGTGTGTGTGTGTGTGTGTGTGTGTGTGTGAGAGAGAGAGAGAGAGAGAGAGAATTACTTTCTGATAATGACTTTGATGTTTTTTGTTTTCTTTCACAGCTTTTGTAATGATGTATATGGAATGATTGGGAAGAGACCAAATATAATTTGGCGTGTCTTGTGGAAGTTTATTGCTCCTGCTCTTATTCTCATTCTTCTTGTGTCCACCATTATAATGAAGTTTATCGATCCTGTTACTTACAAAGCTTACAACAAAAACGAGGTGGGTTTCTTTTATTTATTTTTCTTATATATTTTTAAGCATTATCTTTTATTTCTTAACCTCACCCCACTCTCAGCTGTGCATCATCCACTCACAACTTTTGCACCACACCCCAGATCCATGCTGATGCTTTAAAAAGAGTCCCCAAAATATCCTCCAATGGGATCATATCTATCTTGTCTCTTTCAAAAGCAAGAAAGCACAAATTCTACTCGGTTTCAGGAAATATTGTTGTACCATAGATGCTAAGTTGTGGGGAGGTAAACACACCAACAGCGGTTGTCAAGCAATGGCAGTGGGGACAAACACAGACACACAAATATATACATACATACATACATACATACATACATACACACACACACACACACACACACACACACACACACATACATACATACATACATACATACATACATACATACATACATACATCTGTGTACCAAATCCACTCACAAGGCTTTGGTCACCTCGAGGCTATAGTAGAAGGCACTTACCTAAGGTGCCACACAGTGGGATTGAATCCAGAAGTATGGAAGCAAGCTACTTACCACACAGCCACTTCCATGCCCTTCATTTTGGGATCGTCACTACTTTATTATCTCCCTTTCTTCCTAACTCTTCTGTGTGACCCCTCTGTCCAGTATTCACCATGATAGATTGCTAGCCACTACACATTCTTTATTTTCTCTCCCTGTTTCTTTCTGTATTCCTTTCTGTGGAAGAGTGTAGGCTCGAAATGTTAAACACTTTTTCACTTCCTGAACATTAAAAGAATACATCTGTTTGTTGTCTACACCACTTGTCTTTGTCTTTTGTATTTTTGTGAATTTTTCCCCTATATATATATATATATATATATATATATATATATATATGTATATATATACAACAGGCTTCTTTCAGTTTCCTTCTATCAATTCCTCTCACATGGTTTTGGCTGGCCTGAGGCTATAGTAGAAGGCACTTGCCCAATGTACCATACAGTGGGACTGAACCCAGAACCATGTGGTTGGGAAGCAAACTTCTTACCACACAGTCACTCCTGCACCTATGCTCATGAATGCTCCAAATGTTGGATGTCAGCATCTCTAAGGATGTCTCTTCTGGTAAAAATCATGTCCTTAATTTAATTTGGATCACATCTCAATGACTTGACCTTCTCTTCTGGACCAGAAAATGATACAGACCCAAGATTATTTACATTCCAAAAAGCTCATATGAGGACCACATTGGAGTATAGCTTTCAAATCTAAAACTGATATCAATGTATCATGGTTTTCACCAGGCTATCAGATGTTATACATTGCTGGTCACAATGCACTTTACATTGTTTTTAGCTTCTGAATGATGCCACTCCACTGGTTAAGCAAGCAGACTAACATTCTCCCCTCACCGGAAGGCCAGTCCATCACAGGGTGACCCATTTACCGGGACAACATGAAAAGAAGTGCTTTACTCAAGAACGCAATTCATTACCCAGTTTGGGAATTGAACCTATGATCAAGCAATCCTGAGTGCAACACCTTAACCACTGAGCCACGTGCCTTCACTTGAACAGATTGACAGCTGCTATATCCACATGTAGAAACCCTAGACTACATCTCAGACACCAAACTGGTTAGCATGATGTAACTGATTCAGTTCTCAAATCAAGTTACTTGCTAAATGAACGCAGATCCAAGATTAAGTGTGTGGTTCAATATATTATTTTCTAGTTTTATTTCTATTGATTTAAGTCTTTGGACTGCTGCCAGGTGGGAGCCATCTTGAGCGTTTTACTCAAACAAATAGACTCCAATTATTATTTTTTAATCCGGTGTTTATTCTATCGGTTTCTTTTGCCAGACTGCTAAGTTACAGGTGTTGTAAACAAACCAATATCAGCTATCAAACAGTGGCCAGCAAGGAAAATAAACACAGATATATCATCATCATCATCATCATCATTTAATGTCTGCTTTCCATGCTGGCATAAGTTGAACAGTTTGACTGAAACTGGTAAGCTGGGATGGAGGTGGTTAGTCGGGATGGGCACCAGGTTCTGATCTGATTGGGCAAGGTATCTACAGCTGGATGCCCTTCCTAACGACAACCATTCTGAGAGTGTAGTGGTTGGCATTGTCTTCCATGCTAGTGGCACGTAGAAAGCACTATCCAAACATGATCGATGCCAGGCCCACCTGAGAGACTCCTATGCTGGAGTGGTTGGTGTTAGGAAGGGCGTCCAGCCATAGAAAGCTTGCCAAATCAGATTGGAGCCTGATGCAGCTTCCTGGCTTTCCAAACTGCAATCTAACCATCCAACCCATGCCAGCATGGAAAGCGGGCATTAAACGATGATAATAATAATGATGATGATGATACATACACACACACATACACACAGACACACACACACACACATATATATGTATTATATATATATATATATAATATATATATATATATATATATATATATCATATATATATATTTATATATATCACATATATATATATATATATAATATATATATATATATATGTATGTATGTATATATATATGTATATATATATGTATGTATATATATATATGTGTGTGTGTGTGTATGTATATATATATACAATATATAGATATATACATATATAAATACAATAAGCTTCCATACAGTTTCCATACACCAAATTCACTCCTGAGGCTTTGGTTGGTCCAGTGCTACAGTAGAACACACCCGCCCAAGGATTGAACCAGAAAGAACTCCGTCACAAAGTATACTTTCTCAATCACACAGCCTTGCATGTGCCTTTATCTTTTACTTGTTTCGGGCATTAAACTATGGCCATGCTGGATCACTGCTTTAGAGAATTTTTAAAATTGAAGGAATCAATCTCAGTATTTCTTTTTTTTTTCTCTCTTAAGCCTGCTATGTATTTTATCAGGTGTTTTGCTGAACCACTAAGTTATGGGGACGTACACCAGTTGGTGGTAGTGGGGGAACAAACGCAGACACAAAGACACACACACACTGACATACATACATACACACATACATCATACATACATACATACATACATACATACATACATACATACATACATACATACATACATATATGGATATATACATATAAGACGGGCTTCCTTCAGTCTCCGACTTCCAAATCCACTCACAAAGCTTTGGTCAGTGCAAGGCTGTAGCAGAAGACATTTGCTCAAGGTGTCACACAGTGGGACTGAACCCAGAACCATGTGGTTGAAAAGCAAGTTTCTTACCACAGGTTTGTGAGGAGATAGCTGGCGATTCGCTTTGTAGCTTCTCAGTTTTCTGCCAAATATAATTTTTCAGGCAACATCAAGTTAAATACTTGACATTAACCCATCAAGGCGTAGCGTCCAGAAAAATGGAGGCAGGAAAAATTACTGTTGCTTGTCAAGTAAACTGTCTATCTATTTTGGTTTAGTCTGCTTCTAAACTGGTGCTCTGTTAGTGAGCAAGCGCTGCATACAAACAAACCAACTAGACACTCGTACGAAGCACGTAATAGTAATTTTCCCTGCGTCCAATTTTCTGGACGCCATGCATTAATGGGTTAACAAGACACCGATTGGGCTTCTATACAGGGGAGAACACTCTGATGGCATGATAGGGGTCAAGGGAAACAACCCAATATGCAAACATTTTTGAAAACGAAATTCTGAAGAGAAACTAAAATTTTTGCAGTTTCAGCAGTTAAAGGATCCAGAAGTTTTTTTTTTCAATCAAACACACTCTTCCATTCTTAGCTCCGTTAATATTCAAAGGAGTTCTGTTCATGATGATCCAGATTATGGAGACAATTTCGCTACTCACTAACTGCGACAGACAGATGGAAATGTGTACGTATACATGTGTGTGTATACGTACATGTGTATGTATGTATGTATGTATGTATGTATGTATGTATGTATGTATGTATGTATGTATGTATGTATGTATGTATTCATATACGTACTGACGAAAATATTTTACTGAGACTGTATACATACATACATACATACATACATACATACATACATTACACATGTACGCACACACATACACGTACACACTCACATCCCTTCTTCCACCTATGAATACATATATTGATGTTCTTATGTATCCATGTACCCTTTAAATTATTTGCTACCACTTTCCACAATAGTAACAACACTTTATTTATTGGATGGTGTAGGGATCTTTTCGGTTTGAACGGCAGTTTTTCTAGCGGTGTCATATGAAATTGTCACCCATAATTATGACCCTAGTATCGATCTAGTGCATTTCAATCTGTTTTAGGGTTAGGGTTAGGGGTGGAGTATCTTTTTTTCTTCAGAAATGTAAATAAACCCAATCTGTTTCTTAAACGAGGGACATATTCATACGGCAATGTTTTCACCTCAATAGACGTCACTGATTGGTTGAAATTGCAGAAATTGAAGAAAAAAAACAACAAATATCTTACAAACTATAGAATTTTCTCAATAAAACCAAGAGAAAAAGATGTTTTATAAACACATTCTACCAGTATACGAAGTTTAAAAGTGTTTAGTTACGTGGAAATTATTTTAAAAAACTGCCGGTCAAACCAAAAAGATCCTGATGTAGTTCTAGATACACTGTATCTAGAAAAACTATGATGGAATGGCCATGAATGGACCATCTATAATCATAAGTTCTTTCTGTTTTATTTATTAAGGATGATCTGGGTCTAAACAACCAGAAGCTGTACAGGGCGGGGCCAAGTGTCACACACCAAAACATATGGCATTTTATTTGCGTTACGATATCTTAATATATAAAACAGTTTTGTGTGCATGTTTGTGTGTGTGCGCACATGCGTATGTTCCTTATGGAAGGCCAACCACTGACTTGTGTTTGAATTTGGTAGACAGAAACTGCAGCGTTGTTCATCAGAAAATTACCAAAAAACATGTTTATAAAGAAGTGTTGTTTGCTTCCTACTCCTTGTGTACCGATTCTACCCAAGTAATACAATGTGGCTGTAGGTCATAACACCTGGGCAACGTCGGGATGCATTGCTAGTTATTGTTACTATTCCTTTTGTTCATTATGTACATGTGTATTTGTCATTATTTTATTTGTTTCATTCAATTTTTTAAAAATCAAACCATGTCTTTGACAATTCCAGAGTGTATTGAACTTATTTTGTACGTGATTTTTGGCCCACCCTGTATATTCCTCTTATGGCATTGCTGTGAAATCTGTCTCAGGTTTTAACAAATATTTTTTGTTTCATCTTTTTCAGGCCACTTTGTATGATATGCAGTACCCTCTCTTTGCTAGCCTCATTGCTGGGTTCCTGGTCTTGCTACCGATAGTTTGGCTGCCAGGAATAGCTCTCACCCGGCGCTTTGGAATGTTCAGATATGAACCAGAAACAGCACCAATCGGTATGGAAGGAATCATTAGTTCTAGAACAGCATTTGTGGATGTCACAGACAATGCATCTGAAAGTACAAATGGTAGAAAATCGGTGATACATGCAACTTCAGATGGAACAAGACTAGCAAAGCCGAGAAGTGGAGAAAATTTTGTATGAAACCATGATTTAATTTTTTTTTTTTAATGTTTGTGTCTGCAGAAATTTGAACACAGCAAAATGACTTATTCTTATATAATTAATAGAAAAAAGAAATTCTCAAATAATGAAATGGGTGATTCTAACTTTTGAACAATTATGTGTATATATGAATGTATGTAAATGTAATGAGTGAGTGTGTGCAGAAGAGAAAGACAGAGTGAGAGTGAGAGTGGGTGAGGGAAAGGGAGAAAGAGTTGAAGTGTAACTGTATATAGTCATAGAAAGACTTGATTGTATATAACTGTATATATGTATCTAAATGCATATGGATGTGTTTATTGGTGGCAGTGTGTAAACACATTTATAAATATGTGTGTATGTGTGCATGTGTGTGTGAAAGGATGGATGTAGACTATGGCATAGCAAGCATTTTCAGTGTCTGGGGTCAAAGACTTTTTAGCACTTCCACCTTTTAAGTAACCAACATGATAAACCAGAAGAAATTTTACATCCTTTCACTCCTGGGTCCAGAAGGAGAGAAGACTACTCTACCTACTCTCTCTCTCTCTCTTTCTCTCTTTCTTGTTATGCCTCTCTGTATAGACGTGTGCCCATGTAAAGAATTGCTCAAACAATAGTTGGTCTTCATTCATGTAAAATATATATATATATATTTATAATTCCAAACTCAGAATTTTATACTGAACAAGCTCTGGCATTGGTTAGCAATGTTTTCTCTTATTTGGTTTGTAATTGCACCAGAGATTGGTGTGTTTTTTGACAGCAGTGAAGGGTTTCTCTCACCTTAGTTACTAACAGCTTCTGTGTCAAACTCCATTAACATTATACAGTATTTAGTGGAAATATCAGTTTGGCTGCTAGTTTCTTGTGTCATGACTGAGCTTGAGAAACATTTTATAAGATTAAAATGTGATAACTGGTTGATTCAATGAGTACCAGGCCTGAAGTACAACAAAATTAATGAAAAATAATTTATATCTATCATGGACAGTATGAAGTACAACATGTATAGGCATTACTTCTCTTAATAACCACCAAAATTGTTGACACATGTCTCACCTTTTTGGCATGTTGATACAGAGCTGTTTAATTTTAGTAGCATGGCCAAACAATTAAGATCTTTTTAATCTATTCCTAGAGGTATCAAGTTCAAGCCCAATGCAAGGCAACATAGGAATGTATTATTTTAACACTTGAGTTGACCAGAGTTTTGTAAGAGAACCGGTGTCGAGAGAAGCTCTGCTCAAGTTCATAACATGGATTGTACTTGTAATTCAAAAATCCAAACTTATCACATACAGCACCATGCTGATTCTGTTTAAGGATTACATTAAAGGTGCACATGTTTGTGGAGTACTCAGCCACTTATATAACTAATTCAGTTACCTGTTTGAACAACTGAAGAGTCATTGCTGAAACTGTTATAGATCTATTTCTAATGTCCAGTTTACCAATTTATTGGTGCTGGCTCTGTTCTTTTAGATAATAGCCATATTTAAATACACCAACATATCAATGCCTTTTTATGCATTAGAAACGTCCAATATCAAATTTTAATAAATCGGTCAAGAATCTAATCCTACAACACGACAGAGCAACAAACTTTGATTTTCAAAAATATAATCGTTTAACCCTTTAACATTAAGATTATTTTGTCAAGTGCAATGGCTGTAACTGACATTATTTTGAGGCCGATCTAGGTGTATACACACCACTTGCATACACACCATTTGTGTACACACCATTTGCATACACAGCATCCGCGTACACACCATTTGTCAACAAGGAAGATATATTCTCCATGACAAAACGCAGTGAGTAACTTATTCCCCCAGTTTGAACGTGCATCAAGCATATTGGTACTGATAATAAAATTACTCAGGCATTGTTTTGTAGCTTTGAGATTTTAATGATTTTATTGTAGAATGACATTGTAGGGTGGGTGTGAAAGGCTGGATCTGGCTAGTTTGAATATAAAACAGATGGAATATCTGGGCTGGATATGGCTGGTTTTAACACTAAAAGGTTGATGCAGTTTTAAAGAGTTTTAAGATTGATCAAAACGGTTGACATCCCTTATTTGCGATGCCATTTGATCTTTGAAAGACATCAAAGCTAGCAGAATCGTCTCCATGCTGGGCAACATGCTCAGCAGCATTACTGCTGGGTTTTACATTCTTAGTTCAAATTTTGTTGAGGTCTGTTTTGCCTTTCGGGGTCAACAAAATAAGTACCAGTTGAGGGAAGGGGCTGCTGTAATCGACTTGCCCCTTCCCTCAGACTTGTGCCAGAATTTGAAACCAATGTTCGTTTGACCTTCAAACCAATGTTCGTTTGACCTACTGGAACCGAAGAAGCTTGGAGAAAATAAAAGGATGTCAGGGTATGTCAGCAGCCATGATGCTGGTATGTATTAACTTTGGATATCCTTACGAAATTCTTCATGAGAACTTTTGAAAGAGATTCAATGCTTGCCAAACGATGCTACTTGAGAAACTCAGTCATGAACATTATAAAATTTTAAGTTTTGAATTACAAATAATTAATTTATATATGTGTAATTGCTTGACCATTGGGTTCACTATCAAATATATGAGTGTGTGTGTGTGTGTACAGACAGCAGTGCTTGGTGCATTCTTCCAACTTGCCAGTTCCTGTCACACCATCTGACCCATGCCAGCATGGGAAACAGATGTTAAGTGATGATAACCTGTGTACATGTGTGTGCAATGTGTGTGTGTGTAGAATATGAGAATGCTTGTGTAAATAGATATCCATGAATGC
>NC_043013.1:26078159-26083159 GCF_006345805.1 Octopus sinensis
GAAAATATTTTGTACTGGATTCAAGTGTAAGCACTAGCACAGCTAGGGTGTAGGTGGGTAGGGGTGGTCAACCCCAGGTAGCACTTATAAAGGGGCAGCACTTTTGGGTCTGCTGTAGACAATATGTGTTTTTTGTGGGGTCTGGGGGCAGCAAACAGAAGGGCCACCCCAGGTGGCACACACTCTAGCTACACTTGTGAGTGTAAGTGAGCAAAAGCAATCTTTATCATTATCATCATTATTATTATTACTATTATTATTATTATTTGGCAGAATCATTAGCATGCTGGGTGAAATGCTTAGCGGTATTTCATCTGTCGTTACATTCTGAGTTCAAATTCTGCTGAGGTTGACTTTGCCTTTCATCCTTTCGGGGTCGATAAAATTAGTACCAGTTACACACTGGGGTCGATGTAATCGACTTAATCCCTGCCCCCAAATTTGAGGCCTTGTGCTTCTAGTAGAAAGGATTATTATTATTATTATTATTATTATTATTATTATCATCATTAACATTATCATCATTACCTTTGTACAACTTCTAACCCTGGAGATGTACTACGGTATCAGCTGGTCACTACCAGTGAACTAAGGCAACATGCTATATTTATGATCCAGCTTAGTTTGCTTTCTGTCTTAATTAAGACTATGTCTGGCATCCTATTCTCTATCTCATGGTCACACTATTATTATTATTATCATTATTATTATTATTATTATTATTATTATTATTTTATTAACCATCAAAAGGCAATAAGCTGGCAGAATCCATAGCATACCAGGTGAAATGCTTAGTGGCATTTCGTCCTTCCTTAAATTCTGAGTTCAAATTCTATTGAAGTCAGCTTTGCCTTTCATCCTTTCAGGGTCGATAAAATAAGTACCAGCTGAGTACTGAGGTCAGTGTAATTGACTTACTCCATCTCCCATGAAATTTCTGGCCTTGTGCCAAAATTTGAAATCATTATTATTTATCATTAAGCTGGTGGCGATTATATTTTTATTCTCCGGTGGAGTCCTTAGATTGTCAGACAGAGTGCCTTGCAGTATTAAGTTATGATCTTTTATGTTCTGAGTTCAAATCCAGTTAAGGTTGGTTTTGCCTTTCATCCTTCCAGTGTTGTTCAAATAAGTTTCTAATCAAGAATTGGGTGCGGGGATGGGGGAGGTCTATATAATCAACTGCTCTCGCTCCACAATTTCTGCTCTTCTGCTTATGTAACAAATTTACTGTTATTACAATCCACGAATTTGCAGAATTGGTAGAACAAAACAAAAAACACATCTTTTGAAATATACAGTTTATGTTGTGTGTTCAAATCTTGCCAGGGACAACTTTGTAATTCATACTTCTGGGGCTAGTAATGTTAAGTACTAATCAGATTCTGGTGCCAGCCTAATTAACTACACCCCACCATCACCACCTCCACCACCACTCACACCTTAAAACGTATGTCTTTCTGCTTATGTCTAGAATCATCATTCTTATTGAGGCTGCCAGTCTGCAGAATGGTTAGCATTTTGCCCAACATGCTTTGTAGCATTTTGTCTGTCTTTACGTTCTGAGTTCAAATTCTGCTGCGGTTGACTTTGCCTTTCATCCTTTTGGGTGGGAGTCGATGCTGAGCACTGGGGTAGATATAACTGACTAGCCCTCACCCTGAAACTTCAGGCCTTGTGCCTATAGTACTCATCACCATCATTATCCTCCTCCTCCTCCTCCTCATCATCATCATCAGAGAGGTGAATTATTACCAAGGGTGATGGAGTGGCAGAAGTGTTAAGAGTATCAAACAAAATATTTTGCTGTATTCAGCTATGGCTCTTTGTGTTATGAGTTCAATTCTCATACCTTTCACCTCTACAAGGTTGATAAAATAAAGTACCAGTGATGTACTGGGGCTGAGATAATTGACTACCCCCAGTCTCCCTCAAAATATCAGTGTAGGATGGTAGAACTTATAGCATTAAAGAACGCTTTGCAACATTTAATTAATGTCTCATATTCTATGTTCAAATCCCACATGGCCTAACTTTTTTTTCTGCTGGGGCTTGATAAAGAAAGTGGTAATTATGTACTGGAGTTTGATTCAGTTGACCCCAACCCCTAAATTTGTGGCCCTCTGCTCCTATTAGAAAACCTTATTCTCAATAGATGCTGCCAGACTGAAATGTTTTGCAATGTTTGGTCAATATGTTTATTATTTATTTCTTTTTCACTTTCTCATTTGAAATCCTGTCTGAGAGGTTAGGGTTTTCGCTTTCATGCCCCTCTCCACTGTTGGTAACAGGTGCTTGTAAGGTGCTGAATCAATTTAGAAGACTTAGTTTTAAATAGAAATTTATTCCTAAATGAAATCAAAATCAAAATCGCTGACGTGGCTGATGACAGTACTGCCTGATTGGCACTTGTGCCAGTGAAACGTTAAAAGCACCATCTGAGCGAGACTGTAGCCAGAGATGCTAACTGGCTCCCATGATGGTGGCACGTAAAAAGCACCATTTGAGCGTGATCATTGCCAGCATCACCATACTGGCACATGTGCCGGTGGCATGTGAAAAACAACATCCAAGTGTGGTTGTTGCCAGTGCTGCCAGACTGGCACCCATGCAGGTGGCATGTAAACAACACCTTTTGAGCATGGTCATTGCCAGTACTGCCTGACTGGGCCTCGTGTCAGTGGCACATAAAAGCACCCACTACACTCTCGGAGTGGCTGGCGTTAGGTAGGGCATCCAGCTGTAGAAATATTGCCATCCAACCCATGCCAGCATAGAAAGCAAACGTTAAACGACGATGATGATGATGAGGAACAAATGTGATGATTGTAAGAACATCCAACAAGAGAAAAGAATGACAAAAATGCAATTTTCAAGTGATCCCAGACAAGTGAAATTGTCTGGGATGGCAGTTATTACAAATAAAAACTGAATGTCCATTCAATTCCAGAATCAGGGACTGGCCCTGTCCATTCGATGCCAGCATCTTGGAAAAAATGGAAAAGCAGGCATAGAAATCATTGTTGTTGAAGTTGTTGCTGTTGTTGGCAATATGCTTCACATCATTTCTTCTGGCTTTACATTCCAAGTTCAAATTCCACAAAGGTCAACTTTGCCATTTGTTGTTTTGTGGTTGGGGGTGGAGGCAATAAAATGAATACTTGTTAAGCACTGGGCTTCTCCCCGTCCCCAACTCCTCCCTTCCATTCAAAATTGCTGGCCTTGTGCCAAAAACGAAAAAGCTTTATTGCTATTATGAGATTTTCTTCTTTTGTTTTTGTTCCCATTTTTTGCCAAGTATATTATTATTATTATTATTATTGTTATTATTATTATTATCATCATTATTATTAATATTATTATTATTATTATTATCATTATCATCTTCATCATTATTATTATTGTTGTTATCATTATTATTATTATTAATATTATTATTATTATTGTTATATAAGGCCAAAATGCAGTGAGCTGGCAGAATTGTGAGCATGCTAGACAAAATGTTTATTGGTATTTTGTTTGTCTCTAAATTCTGAGTTCAAATTTGACTGAGGTTGGTTTTACCTTTCATCCTTGACGGTCAATAAAATGAGTACCAGTTATGCACTAGGGATTGGTGTAATCCACCAGCCCCACTGTCCCTTAAATTCTGGACCTTGTGCTTATAGTAGAAAGGATTATTATAGACGACCAGAGGAAATATTAATTTGCTTGGAAAAAGAGAAGGGTTGGTGACTGAGAGAGCATCAAAATGTAGTAAATCTGCCTCAACAAATTAAATCTGACCCATGTCAGCATGGAAAAGTAGACATTCAATAATGACAAAGGCCTTGAAGGTGGTAGAATTGGTAGAGTGTTGGGCGAAATATTTTGCAAGCATTTGTTCCAGTACTGGGTTCAAATTACAGCATGGTCAACCTTGTATTTCATCTTTCTAGGGTTGATGACATAAAGTACCAGTGATTTACTGAAGTTGATATGATCCACTGACTCTGCTCCATCTAGATAATTGGTTTTATGTCTGTGGTAGAAATCATGATTGTAACCATTATGTAAGGATGTCGATTGACATAAACAGTTGAAGATACTTGTAGTATTTTGTTATGGTTCTTTATGTTCTAGGTTGAAATCCTGTTCAGGTCAACTTTGCTTTTCATCCCTCTGAAGTCAATAAAAGAGGCTCCCTCACTGTTTCCAAATACTTCTTTGCTCATCAATGATGGTTAGACTATATTTCATTGTTGAGATCTAAATAACACTGAAACATGTTCAAAGTTTCCCATAAGGACACAGGAAATGTGTCAGGTCCAACAGGAAACGATGTTTCCTAGGGCTAAATAACAGTAGCATTCTTCCCTTTCATGGGACTGTCACATTAAGTTGACAACATGCCATCATTTTATTGTGCTGCTACTGCATAAATCTCTCTGAGAGATTTAGAAATGTGGAAGCACTCTGTCGGTTACGACGACGAGGGTTCCGGTTGATCCGATCAACGGAACACCCTGCTCGTGAAATTAACGTGTAAATGGCTGAGCATTCCACAGACAAGTGTACCTTTAACGTAGTTCTCGGGGATATTCAGCGTGACACAGAGAGTAACAAGGCTGGCCCTTTGAAATACAGGTACAACAGAAATAGGAAGTAAGAGTGAGAGAAAGTTGTGGTGAAAGAGTACAGCAGGGATCACCACCATCCCTGCCGGAGCCTCATGGAGCTTTAGGTGTTTTCGCTCAATAAACACTCACAACGCCCGGACTGGGAATCGAAACTGTGATCCTACGACCGCGAGTCCGCTGCCCTAACCACTGGGCCATTGTGCCTCCATTTAGAAATGTATTATTTCTATGTCCAAAGTTATCCCAACTGTACAAAGAAAGACCAGACTCACTCCTTAATTAACATTTTAGAGTTATCTCCCCCTACATTTTTATTTTAAGAGAAACGAATGTGTGTGTGTGTGTGTGTGTGTGCATTTATAAAGATTTCACTAAGACTAA
>NC_043013.1:26088159-26098159 GCF_006345805.1 Octopus sinensis
GTGAATGTGTGTCATCTTTTCTTTGTTTTCTCTTCTTTCTTCTACATCTTTTAATATTTGATATTTCATTGTTTTCATAAAATTTCAAATATTCTAACTTTAACCAAAAGAACAGAAGCAATTGGTAGAAAGAGTAAAGTGCCATTTCCACAACCGATGTATTACCAATAATAATAATAATAATAACAATAATAATGATGATAATGATGATGATGATGATGATGATGAAATATTTGGTAACTAATTCCTTCAATTATAAATAACTCTTCACTTTGAATAATGGCCGTTTGCCTAATTAAAGATATCAATATTTGTAATTAGAGGTAATAGAGTGCTGAACCATTTTACCTTATGGCGGTGGTTCTGATTCTTTTTGGCACTATGGACCTGTTTCACGCAAGAAAATTTTTCCATGGACCTGGGGATTACACACATAACAAAACAAAGAAGCACATAATATAGGATTTAATTATTACACATATAATATATATTGTATATATTATGCATATAATGATAAATTGCATATACAGTACATGTATAATGCAAAAACAGTCTGCGAGAGTCAATAAAAGAGAAATGAAATTTTTAGGAATTTATTCTTTCTGTTTGGCCCGGTAATGAATGATCCGCAACCAGGTATTGATTCTCAGCCTGGTGGGCAGGGTTGCCTGTGTTATGGTGTTTAGTGTTGTCCTTTTATATTTATGAACTTGAATCCCACATTGGCTAACTATGCCTTTCATCCCTCCAGAATCAATCAAAATGTGTACCAGTGATACGCTAGGCTCAGTTCATTTCACTGTATCCACTCTTATACCCAACAAAGAATATTGGATTTATGCTTCAATAAAGCTTCAATAAAAGAGCCAATAATGGGACAGGCAGAAAATTAATAGAAATAATAGATTCTTGGATTTAAAAATTTGAAATGTTTGTCTTCTTACTCTTTTACATTCTGAGTTCAAATCCTGCCTTGACTTAACTTTGCCTTTTAAATCTCTGGAGTTAATAATATAAATACCAGTAGCAATCAGATATTAGTGCAACTGATGCTTCTACTCTTCAGTACCAATAAAAATTGGGTTTTGTATCTAGTCAATAGAAATCAATGTAAATTATTAGCAACAAAAAAATGCTTCACGAACCAGCTTTTTGCAGGTTAAACTGACGTCAAATTTTGTATTCTCTGTAAGTTCCTCTGCTGTTTCCAGCATTTTAAATAAATATTTTAACCTCACAAGGAACCCCTCTTAAAAGAAACTACACATATTAGGTTTAAATTATTTTTATCAAAAATTAGTTATAACGAGTTTGAATTTGAGTAAATAACAATTATTTACAAAAGTCTGTTTCATGATATTCTAATTTGGAAATATGTAACGAATTAATAACTGTTTGCTAAATAAAGAGGTTTTTTGCTGAATTTCATTTATTCAAGCCATTAACAAGAACTCAGGAATCAATTTTCACCAATTTCCCCAAGTTTTATTTTCGTTCCTACTTTCTTCCTTCATGACTCTTTTTTCGGCATTGACAAGTCTATTATCGTTGTTATTTATTGTTGTTATTGTTATTATTATTATTATTATTATTATTATTATTAACCTGAAGCTCAATTTTGTTTTGGTAACTCACTAGATGCAATGACCTAATGTATAGCTGATATGTTGATACAAAAATATCTTGAACATGCTTTTTATTGTGACTATTTTTCTGACATGGGTTATAATGGTTGTGAAACTTCCCTTGACATTTTTTTTAACAAACTGAGAATCCATTAGATGAAGGTTCTGAGCATTTAAACCAATAATTTTGATATTATTTAGTGAATGCCTTCTTCACTAACAATCAAAGGCTTTCTTACATTGTATAGTGATAATTCTGACAAATGTCAGGTTATGCCGTAATTGGATTTAAAAATTTATAACACAAATATTTCTCTTTATCTTCCTACCAAAAAAAGAGAGAAAGATTCCAAAACTTGGTATCTTTCCGAATAGTCTTTAAATTTTAGAATCCAGACTAGAACATAGTCAAGGAGCCAAGGATACATCTTGCTTATCAAAAAATATGTTTCTCATACTGATATTAATATTTTTGATGTTATCATTAATTTTATTATTAGTAATAACATTGTTTTATCATATAAGTAATATTCTTGTAGCTCCTTTTATGCTTCCTTTAAGTCTGGGTTCAAAATAAAAGTACTATCTTTTTCAGAATTTCAAGCATTCTTATGAAAAACAATGCAGGAACAAAGATGCAGAAATTATCACTGCGCAATGCCAAAAATTTTGAATGAAATTAAATAAACATTTTTAAAAAATAAAAATATACTCCTGAAAAGGTTAAAAAAAAATAAAAACAGACATTAAAAAATAGTTATCTGAGGCTTGTATATTTTAGCATCAATCCTGTACAAAGATGGAGACATTTTGCAGTCTTACTCAATGCTTTGTATATAGATGTTGTGATTGTCAATCTAAATTGTCACTTATGCCTATGACATAAGGTGGTTCACTGATTCAGTTCTTGTTATGCTGATACAGTACAGATTATCTGGGAGGATTTGAGGAAAAATTCACCAGAATGTTATGTCTTTGTAATTATATTTCCAGGCAGCTAATTAAAGTTTTTCTCTCTTACATTCACTGTTTCCTTTTCTCTTTTTCTCTCTCTTTCTCAATATATTATCATCATTTCATCTTCATCATTTATTGTACATGTTTAGTGACTTTAAAGTTTTGGCCTGTTAGCCTCCAACAGACTGTCTTGATATTAATTTCCCTGGTTATGCTCACTCATGACCCAATTTAACATGTAATATGTGTGGGCGGTGTCTGTCTGAGTAGGCAAGCCTTAGAAGTCATCAGAGAAACCACACTCAGAGGGAAATTTATAACTATGCATTATATGGCATCTCTTACTTGCAGGGAGTGTGGAAAAGACTGTGCATCAGCAGGCAGGCTGAAATAGTAGGCTAAAACTTCAAAGTCACTGTCACCTATCTCTTTGTTAAAGTTTAATAAATGCGTGTGTGTGTGTGTGCATGTCTACATGCTTGCATGTATCTGTACATATAGACAACTCCTTTGCTGTATTGGTAGCTTACAAAGATATTGCTTTGCCAGTCATTAGGCATGTATATACTTACAAATGTACAGAAGTACAGATGTATATATACCCAATGACATTGTAAGCTACTGAAAAGGTCAAAGGTGATGTTTTAGACAAATTACTGCTTCAGGTCAGGAATGTAATACTGAGAGTCATAGAAAAGTTGATCTATGATGAAGTAAACCAAGATGATAAACAGTTTAGCTTTGTGTTTGGCAGATGTACTATGGATGCCATCTTCCAAGTGAGGTAACTGTGCAAGAAATACTTGATTAAAAGAAAGCCGTTGTTCATGGCATTCGTTGACTTGGAGAAGCCTTTTGACAATGTATCATGTTCAATAATTTGATGGTCACTTAAGAAACTAGGTGTAAACAAATGGCTTGTGAGGGTTGTACTAACAATGTACATAAATGCAGTAAAGTGATTCTCCTAAATGCCTAGATGACTCACTAGAAGCAATTAATAGTTTTTGTTCCCAAAAAGATGAAAGTAACAAGAGAGGTAGTTGCTCTGAAATTGTAGCTACCAGAGAACCAATGGGCAGGAAAAGGTTGAAGGAGCTTCAACTGCTGGCAACAAAGGGTTTTTTTTTATTTTCCCTCAGATTTTATGATGCTTGTGTTAGAACTGTAATGCTGCATGGTAGTGAGACAATGGCCTTGAATGCAGAGGACTTGAGAAGACTGAGAAATGAAGGTAGCATAGTTCATTAGATGAGAAATGTAAATGTGCATGAACAACAAAATTAAAATGTTGAGAGAAGAACTAGGTATAAGAGGTACAAGCAAGAATATTTTTCTGACGAGGATGGATGTGTGATGTGTTTGGTGGAGGACAGTTGTATAAAGAAGTACACAATTGAAACAGCATTAGATTAAAATAACCATTTAAGTATTACACTTGATATACACTCACCTGAAGGTAAGATATGCTCTTTGTATAAAGGAGGAAACAGAGTAGATGCTAAAAATTACAGGTCTTTCCCCATGACCTCGTGCGTTAACAAAAGTCTTGAAATGTATTGTTAGGAGGAATCTGGTGATGGTTCCAGGAGAAAATAGTTTGCTCACAAACATGCAATGTGGCTTCCATCTAGGAAGTAGCTGCCTTATACAGCTTCTACAAAATTTTGACTGGGTACTAAAACAAGAGCTGAGCCACTCAAATGTGAATGTGATATATTCTGACTTTGCCAAGTCCTTTCATAAAGTTGATCATGGAATGATATGTCACAAACTGTGTGATATTGGTGTAGTTGGAAAACTAGGGAAGTGACTGGACAATTGTTTAAAAGGTAAGCGTTAGACAGTAGCAGTTAACAGAATGATACTAAAGTACTTCAAGCAGTCAAGATTCCTGATCATAACTCAAAACTAGAGGAAAACCTGAATGCAATATACAGGTAGGCTGATGAAAATAACATGCAGTTCATCATCGTCATTGTCGCCATTGTTTAACGTCCGCTTTCCATGCCAGCATAGGTTGGACAGTTTGACTGAGGGCTGGCTAGCCAGAAGGCTGTGCCAGGCTCCAATCTGATCTGGCAAGATTTCTACAGCTGGATGCCCTTCCTAATGCCAACCACTCCGAGAGCATAGTGGGTGCTTTTTATGTACCATCAGCATGGAAGCCAGTCAGGTGGTACTGGCATCGACCACAACTACAATTTTGATTTCACTTGATTCAACAGGTCTTCTCAAGAACACCATATCACCCGACAATTCAAGCTTACTTTTAAATGGGTTGGTTATGTGGCACTGGTATTGGCTTAGTTGCAATCTCACTTTACTTGCTGGGTCTTCTCAATCACAGCATATCTCCAAAGGTCTCGCTCTCTTGTGAGGCCCAACTTTCAATGGTTGTACTTCACAACTTCACCCATGTCTACCTCTTCCATCAAGTACCTTACTATTGGCTCACAAACAGATTGCATTCACAATACACCAGATTGGAGGTTATTGTAACCCCAAACATCCAGACACACTGTTTATGCAGCACCTGAAAATCTATATGAGTAATGATGCATCAGCAACAATGTGCAGGTGATTGGCTGGTTGGATTCTGTGATCTTTTAGAGCAGAGATTCTCAAATTTTTGGGGCCACCCTTAGTGCCCCTACCCCTCTTTTCATGTATAAATAAATATTTTATATTTTTCTAATTTATATATATATTCTGAATCTTTTGATATTTAATACAATATTATATAATTTGTATACAATACTGTCATAATATTATAATAAATTCATAGCATCCCCCAATCCACTGCCTTCTTCCCAATGTCTCCCTTATCTCAACCGCCCTCTTAGGCACCAGCGCCCACATGACTGTCTCAGCGCTCACTGGGGGTGACGGTAGTGCCCACTTTGAGAACCTATGTTTTGGAGCAAAGAAAAAAGAAAACCCTTAGATCATATGGAGAACATTTGTACTCATTTGCCTGGGATCCCTGTTCTCGATTATGGTTGATACATCAAACTAAACTCAAGGCACATCAATGCCATTATATCACGGAAACTGTCTTGGAGTAACAGATGAAATACTGGGAGAGACTAAAAGAGCTGAAGCTGTACTCCATACAGTTTAGACAGGAAAGATATATATATATATATATTCTTTTCTTCTTTTATTTGTTTCAGTCATTTGACTGCGACCATGCTGGAGCACCGAAATTAGTTGAACAAATCGATCTCAGCACTTATTTGCTGTGAACCTAGTACTTACTCTATTCGTCTCTTGCCAAACAGCTAAGTTACAGGGATGTAAACACACCAACAGTGGTTGTCAAGCAATGGTAGCGGAGACAAACGCACATAGGTGCAGGAGTGGCTATGTGGTAAGTAGCTTGCTTACCACATGATTCCGGGTTCAGTCCTACTGCGTGGCATCTTGGGCAAGTGTCTTCTACTATAGCCTCAGGCCGACCAAAGCCTTGTGAGTAGATTTGGTAGACGGAAACTGAAGGAAGCCCGTCGTATATATGTATATATATATGTGTGTATGTTTGTGTGTCTGCGTTTGTCCCCCTAGCATTGCTCGACAACCGATGCTGGTGTGTTTACATCGCCATCACTTAGCTGTTCGGCAAAAGAGACCAATAGAATAAGTACTGGGCTTACAAAGAATAAGTCCCAGGGTCGATTTGCTTGACTAAAGGCAGTGCTCCAGCATGGCCGTAGTCAAATGACTGAAACAAGTAAAAGAGTAAAAGAGAGTAAAAGAGATATATACAAACACAAATACATATATATATATATATATATATATATATATATATGCAATGGGCTTTTTTCAGTTTCCGTCTACCAAATCCACTCACAAGACTTTGGTCAGCCCAAAGCTGTAGTAGAAGACACTTGCCCAAGGTGCCATGCAGTGGGGTTGAACTTGGAACCATGTTGTTGTGAAGCAAACTTCCTATCACACAGCCATGCATGCACCTATATGCGGAAGATTTTGAAGGATGTCACTGCATAGTACCATAGATCCTATTCTTACTCAATACTGTTACAGCTTAGGATTCAAAGGCCCACAGCTTTTCTGCTCTTTGCCAAAAAAATATCAGAGGTCTACAAGATTTAGATGCAAATGTGTCCATAGAACATTTAAATAAAATTTTGCCTGGGAAACAGATGTGCCCACAATTGAACAAGAGACACAAATAAAGGCAGCCTTGTTCCACACTCTGCTTCAATAGAACCAAACCCAGAGAGAGCACTGGGAAAAGGAGTTAATATAAACTAGCAATAACACTAACAGAGGTGATTCAGCATGGTCACAGCCTCAGGATGAAAGCTATAAAAGTAATGGTTTTGCATATTCTAGCAATATACTTGCCAGGTAAGTTACCTGAGATGCAATGGAACCATGTCAGTGACCATGTTACAGTTATGCATTTGAAGAAGCCAACCAACCAATTCAATGATTTTACTAAGATATGGAGTACAGGAAGTACCTGTGCAGATGAATCATTTTCAGTGGGTGTAGCCTGCACTGCACTACTCCACCCAAGAAGTCTTTCGCCAGTGTAACATGAAAATTGGCAAAACCAGGAACTTCCAAGGCCTCAGGTTTTATTTCAGAGATTTCCTTCTTCTAGGTAGATTACCAACCAAGGTTAAACAGCTTCTACCTGCCCATAAGGTAAGCTATTCCATTCCAGACATTCAAACACTCTATAAAGTGATCAAATATCACTCTGGTGACCAATGCGGAGTAGCTCATTCATTCATTCATTCATTCATTCATTCATACATACATACATACATACATACATACATACATACATACATACATACACACATACATACATATATACATACATACATACATACATACATTTATGCCATATTATATATGTAGTGGACTTCATTTAGGCATAGAATAGATTAAAACCTGAATCAGCAAATTTCTCGTAATATTTCAACAACACTTTTCTCACAGAGAAACAATAGTAACAGCAGTTACATTTAACATATAGCTTTACTAAGCCAATTTATGTCTTTGCAACTTGACCCTTCTAACCTCTTGTCTGCGGTAGAGAAGTGAACTGAGATAACAATGGACTTCACAAAATATCCATTGTTTTCCTTGCTTCTTGCAGCCTTCAGTATTGAAAGAGACAGAATGGGTGACGTGTGGAAGAGGAATTGAGACTTTATCTCTGGACACGGGTTGGTTAGTTTTCTTAACTACCACCTGTCCAGAAACATCAGTCTGGAGAAAAGGTGCCTACCTCAAAGAACGTTTGAGAAAAGATGGACAAATGTCATAAGGGAGTTGAGAGTGAATGGGGCCGCACTAGTGTAGCCAGTCTGAATGGAAAAGAAGGAAAAAAACGGAAAAAATAAAGAAACTTTTCCACATTATTACACACCCCTGCCTGTCAAGGCATGGCATTATGTTAAGTAACGATAAATGATAATCACTGATCACTGTTCTTCTGTCATCTTGCACACCTGCAACATCTACACCCATTACAACTGGCTACCAACGCCTAAATCATACCATTACAAAAGGTAACTTCTGAACCATTATTGTGGCTGATACCTTGACTGGCTCCCGTGCCAGTGGTACATATAAAGTACCATCCATTATTGTGGCTGATACCTTGCTGGCTCCCGTGCCAGTGGTACATATAAAGTACCATCCAATCATGGTCGATGCCAGCTCCTCTGGCCTCTGTGCTGGAGGAAAGTAAAAAACACCCACTACACTCTCGGAGTGGTTGGCGTTAGGAAGGGCATCTAGCTGTAGAAATACTGCCTGGTCAGATTGGAGCCTGGTGCAGCCTCCTGGCTCCCCAAACCCCAGTTGAACCGTCTAACCCTTGCCAGCATGGAAAACGGACGTTAAACGATTTTGTGACTTAAATACATATACTACGCACACACACGCACAAACACACACACACACATATACTGTTGTGTCTGGGGAGAGTCATTATCTTTTAGTGCCTTAGAATTTAACACACTCACCGTTAAAATTTCCACTTATTTCTTTTTTGATTTTCTAAAATTTTCTTTGCGTCTTGCAAGAAAAATAAAAAGGAAATAAATGGAAATTTTACCGGTGAGTGTTAAATTACAAGGCACTAAAAGAGAATGACTTTCTCCAGACACAACTGAATATGCTTCAATACACGAACTCACATAAAGAATCTTGTAAACCAAATCCAAAAATGAAAAATATATGCATATATACATGCATATATGCACGTATATGTACATATATATGTACATATACATACATATATGTACACACCTATATATATATGTATACATACATATATGGGTACAGGACATAAAAAAAAACGTAGGCAAAATGAGAAACGAGGACATAAAAAACAAAAACATAGAAAACGAACTTTTTTTCAAACAACGAAAGAAACAAATAGAGAAACGAGATAGGCAACATAAAGAACACTCTCTTCATCAGTTGTCCACTGTTTTATCTACTCCGCGTTTCGAACGTAGGCATTATATATATATATATATATATATATATATAATATATATATATATATATATATATATATATAATATATATATATATACACTAAATTACGATGAAAGTAAACAAACAAATGAAGTTTGCTTTAGAAGCGTTGAGATGTCTTAGAATGTTAAAGAAGTGATTTTTAAATTCTCAAACGCAGGATAATGCTAATAATATAGCCTGAATAGGATAAATTATCCCTAATTTGCAGATCCTGTTCAGGCTATATTATTAGAACTATCCTGCATTTGAGAATCTAAAAATCATTTCTTTAATATATATATAAATATATAATACACACACACAGACACACACACGTAGAAATTGTTAAAATAATATTTCAGTACCGGTTCCGGTCATTGTGACTTTTTCAACTGTAAGTATGGAAAACAATTAAATGAATATCTTTTAAAAGAATATTTGCATAGTATTCAAATACAATGGACATTTTCCGTGTTTCTGCCTGTCTCTGTATCGTTTGTTGACTCTTGTGGGTTCGAGGTCGTTGTGAATTCTTGGCGGAGAAGAAAGAAGAAGAAGAAGAAGAAGAAGAAGAAGAAGAAGAAGAAGAAGAAGAAGAAGAAGAATAGAAGCTACTTTATATATATATGTATATATACAGTTGCGGCCAAAGTTTTCAGAACGGCATTGTTTTCGTCAGAAAAGTAGGTATAAGTTTTTATCAAAGTTGTTTTATATTCTAAAAGTTTCACAGACAATAAATACGATATAATTTGTTACTGCCTGAGATTTTGGTGTAATTTGAGAGGATAATACAAAAGTTATGGATGATTTAGTGATTTACTGCAAAACCCATGGCGGCCAAAATGATCAGAACGGTTGCTTTTACTCCGTGTTTTAGTATATTTAACCGGCAATCTCTA
>NC_043013.1:26103159-26163159 GCF_006345805.1 Octopus sinensis
TAAAACTATGTAAGTGTGCGTATTTTCCTTTTTTAATTTCTTATATATATATATATATATATCCTAATTTGTATGATTAGTATAGAGGTATATATTAATCGATGAAATTCTAAGTTTGATTTTCATGTTTTATTTAGCTGGGGTGCTGCAATTTCCAGAAGAAACTTTCAAGCCATGTAAACTTGCTATGTTTAAGGACAAATTGTTTTGAATCATTCAAGCCAAAATGGTATGAGTAGATTAAATACCGGTTGTTGCTGCAACGACTCTCAAAGGATCTAGATAAAATTCGTTTGGGAATCTTGCATTTGAAGTTAGACGAAACACTCATCAGTAATGAAATTTTGGTTTTGGCTGCTATTTTACATGGACAAAAACTTTAGTGGGTAGAAAGCGTTGGTCTCAATGCTATCAGTATATCAACATTGCAGACCAAAATGATGAGGGTGTAAGAAGTAAAGATCATGTTGGCAGCTTTTTACCCTTTTGATGTTTAGTCTATTCTCACTGTAACGTGGTGTTTGTTTGCATCCATTTCATATCCATTGTTATGTTGGAAGGTTTATTTCCCTGAGACTGATAAAAATATGATGATGAAAATTCTGTACTAATGTGTATCACTCTCTCTTGTAAAAAAACTTGGTTAACTTGACAAAAAAAATAACCTTTTATTTCACCAGACATTGAATGACAGTCAATTGGTTTTAGTAATGATCAGAAATGAAAAACCTTAAGTCTAGAGAATTCAAATTATCATTTGTGAGATTTACGAACATTAGTTTAATTACCACAGGATTTTTCTTGATCTCGGGTTTACCATTGTCGTGAGATAGTGTTGTAGCTGTACCAATCGTGGTGTGAAAGCAAAACTCATGAACATGTAACAATAGATTTTATTGAGGGAAAGCTAAGCATGAATACATACATATATCATCAAATCCTCACTGGTGGAGAGACTAGGATGTAGGGATTGACTTAACTGTATCTGTTCAACTATTAGTTATCTTGAAGATAAGAGACTACTGAAACTTGTTGAAGTCTTTTCCCTGATTGGCTTGGTGAGATCCGAGATATTCCGTTCGAAAGCCACCAGAACCCCATTTGGTTTTTGGCCTAAATTGCTTAACTAGTCTAAAGGACACTTCAGATGATGTCCCATCTGGTGGTGCAATCTGCTGCAAATTGATTGGTTAATAAATAGGGGGTTCGTATGAAATGCACATGGCTCAACTGTGTGGTTTACTCATAATCGTGAACTGATAATTTCACAGATAGAGTTTGAATATCTAGAGGCTTTTTTCCAACTTCTCCTCTTCTGAGGATCGAATTCTGGATCTGACACATTACTGTGCCAGCATCTGCAATTCTAGCATTCAAATTAGTCTCCTGTTTTCCACCCTCATGAATACAGTCTCAAGATATGTAAGTTTCTTCACTTGTTACAGTAATGTTCCATTAACATGCAGAGTGCACTGGGAGAACTCTCTTTGGAAGATCAATGTCTCAGTCTTTGCAATACTAATCCTCTGCCCTTCCTTGCAACACTTGGCAGTGCATGCTTATGAACATCTGATGAGCGAAGTATCACCTCCTGTCAGCAATTATCAACTGACTTATCCTATATCCACTTCCACAATGGCAGTGCATATCAATGCAGCTCATTAAAATTACAAAAAGGAGAGGTTATAATATGCACCCCTGCCAAAGTCACGTTGCTCTTTATCCAAAACTCCTTCAAAACCCTCTTTGATACTATGATGGATGTTCGTGTTAAAGATCAACTGACCACTGCTAATTATCCACGTGAGACTATCGACAACAGGGAGAACTCAGAAAACCAGTGGGTCCAGTGCAACTTACAGAATAAAATGGGAAACTCTAGCAGAGGATGGGATCAGAAACAAATATGTGAACGCTATTGAATTCAAAGAGATCTTCTTGAACAATCTGAGTACATTGAACCAGAGTGGAGATTACATTTTTTTTTGGCAATTTCTTCTTTGGCTGTAGAATACTACAGACAAAAGCAGCTTGGTGTGTGCCTGGTGGAAAAAAAAATTTATTGTAGAGGAGACATATGGGGTGGACAGTTGTTGAAGAGATCACAGGATGTGTGACAAAAGATTTCCAGACAATAATAAACAAGGAAAGAATGAATATATAGTGCGTGTGTTTATTTGACAAGAAAATAAAATGATCGGCCCGAAATATAACAATATCTGTTTCAACGCAAGATTTCACATGAGGAATGTGGCAAAACTATTTCATAAACGTAATGAGATATATATAAATATGTATATATCATTGGTATAATGTTTCATGTTCATTGATGGACCAAAAGGAATATATGGTAGAAGCAAGTGATAGACCATCATACAAACATAGATATCAGCAAAAAAAAAAAAAAAGCCAAATGAATAAGTAGCATGCTTAAAGATAAAGAAATAAGTACTGGAACTGATTCGTTTTACTAAGATTCTTCAATGTGGTGTCCCAGTTTAATGACTGAAACAAATAAAAGATACATATAAACGTATATTCATGTGTGTGTGCATGCACGTGTATATATATATATATATATATATATATATATATATATATATAAAATGTACAAACGTGTGTGTGTGTGTGTATTGGTGTTTGTACATGAATGTGTATATAAGTTTGTGTTGCAGCCAAGTAAGCAAACAGACAAATAGACAGATTCATGCCTTTATTTGAATTTTTCTTACATAAAAATGAATTAGAAAAATAAAGATAAAGTGAGATTCCTAAATATTGTTTATAATTGAGAACCTACATAAAATATAGAGTGAATATACATGATTTACATTTGACACTTCCCATTGCCCATCAATCATTTGGAAGTATTCTCTCTATATTTAGTACTTCAGATTCTTGCATTTACCTGACAGTAAAATATATGTTAATACATTCAGTTAAAATATTAGATTAAAATATATGGTTTTACCTTACATTTCTGTTTTAGGATTTATTGCTATTTTGTTACAGTTTATCATGATTTAGTAATTAACTGATACTTTAAGAGCAGTAAATGTTAATTATATATAGTATAGTAGAGGAAATTCTCAAAAATTTGGTAAGACTCCTCTAATTTTAAAGTTCTTCAGTTTCTTGCATTTACCTGACAGTTAGTGAAATATATGTTAATACATTACATTAAAATATTGGATTAGATATAGGATTAAAGTAGCCAAGGGAGAAGCAGAAAAGAAGAAGTTTGCCTATGTTAAGCATCGTGAGGCCCAAAGAAATTAAGTATTTCAAGTCGCAAGACAGTGCGTGAGAGAAAATTGCGAAGTCATAGGAGAGAAATGTGTCCACATGGATGATGGTGCACTTGCTTTTAATGAGTCTGCAAAGAAAAAGGCTTGGGGATGACATTAAGAAAGACTGCTGAACGTGGAGAATGAATGGGAGGAGGAGAGTCTGCCAAATGTTGACCCAATTGAGGGACCAGCTACTCAAATCGATGGTAAAGGGTAAAGACCCCCTTCGGTCATGAATGACCATGGGATTGTACCTGGAAAGTTACCCTCCTAGACACAAGTCCGGGCAAGGTTGTTTATGGAAGGCCAGCAGTCGCCCATGCATACCAACCTCCCCTCTCCACACCACCAGTGTTATTCAAGGGAAAGACAAAGGTCGATACAGCTTGGCACCAGTGACGTCGCAACTCATTTCTACAGCTGAGTGAACTGGAGCAACGTGAAATAAAGTGCCTTGCTCGAGAACACAATACACAGCCCGGTCCGGGATTCGAGCTCACAACCTCACGATCGTAAGCTCGACGCTCTAACCACTGAGCCATCGATGGTAACATGGTAGATAAAGTAATTAAGTATACAAAGACAGGGAAATTCCCTGGCCCAAAAGGAATCACCACTGAAACGCTTAAAATATCTTAAAATATGTGGGTTATGATCTAGTTACTCATATTGTAAATCAGGTGGTTCATGAAGGAGTCATACTCAATGACTGGTGTAGCAGCACCATAGTGAACTGCTACAAAGGTAAAGGTGATGCCTTAGATAGAAATAATCACAGAAGTATCAAATTGTTGTATCAGGTGATGAAAGTTATGGAGAAAGAAAAGCCCAACTAATTAGGAAGAGACTTGGTCTAGATGAGATGCAGTTTGGTTTTGTGCCAAGTAGAAGCATCACTGATGCTATATTTCTGGTAAGGCAACTGCAGGAGAAATACCTAACCAAAGACAAACCTCTGTACTTGGCTTTTGTTGACTTGGTGAAAGCTTTTGACAGAGTCCTCTGATCCCTTATCTGATGGTCAATGCAGAAACTAGGGTTAGACAAGTAATTGGTGAGATCCATACAAGCCTTGTACAGGGATGCTACCAGTAAGGTGATGGTGGGTAATGAGTACAGCAAAGAATTCAGGGTACAAGAAGGGGTTCACAAAGGATCAGTGCTCAGCTCCCTCTTGTTCATCATAGTCCTCCATGCAATAACAGAGGAATTCAAGACAGGCTGATAACCTTGCTCTTATAGATGAATCACTACCTGAACTAGAGAAAAAGTTCCAGGTATGGAAGCAAGGTCTAGAATCAAAGGGCCTTAGATTTAACCTAGCAAAAACTAAAGTCATAGTAAGTAGGAAGGCAGACAAATCACAAATCCCTTCAGGTAGATGGCTCTATTCAATCTATAGAAAAGATGTAGGTAGAAACTTCATCAAATGCACCCAGTGTAAGCTTTGGACACATAAAAGGTGCAGTAACATCAGAGGAAGGTTAACAGGGAAACTAACTTTTGTATGTAGAAGGCTCACAGGTACAATAAACACTGAAGATGCACAGAAAATAGACTCCATCAACTTCCAGGGGATCAAGCTAGAGGTAGTAGATAGCTTCCATTATCACAGGTGACCAAGTTAGTAGTGGAGGTGGATACTCCAAGAGCATAGCTGTGGTTAGGTTGGGCAAAGTTCAGAGAGCTCCTACCCCTACTGCCAACAAAGCACCTCTCTCTCAAAGTGAAAGGTATATTGTTTGATGCCTGTACGTGAACAGCTATGCTGCATGGCAGTGAAACATGAGCTATAACAGTTGAGGACACACGAAGGCTTGAGAGAAAAGAAGCCAGTATGCTTCACTGGATGTGAAATGTCAGTGTGCATGTTTGACAGTGTAAGCATCTTGAGAGAAAAGTTAGGCATAAGAGGAATCAGATGTGGTGTGCAAGAGAGATGACTGTGCTGGAATGGTCATGTGATGTGAGTGGATAAGGACAGCTGGACGAGGTCACCTAGATAATGGAAGTTATCTACTACCTCTAGGTTGATCTCTTGGCAGTTAATGGTGCCTCTAACTGTGGAGGGAACCTGTGGTAGAGGTAGACCCAAGAAGACATGGGATGAGGTGGTGAAGTATGATCTTCAAACATTGAGCCTCACAGAGTCAATGACTGGTGACCAAGACCTTTGGCAATGTGCTAGGCTTGAGAGGACCCATCAGGTCAAATGCACCCGTGTTGGTGGCATGTAAAGAGCATCTTTTGAACGATGGGCCTCATGGAGGCAAAATGGCTGAGTGTTGGGCACAGAGGCAATGACCAATACTTTTGGCATTATGTTGTGTTTGAGATGAAGACCCATCAAGCTGAGCAAAATCACAGTCATAGTAGATACCGCTGTCGCGCAAACTGGCTGTTGTCATGCAAATGGCACCTGTGCCAGTGGAACATAAAAGCACCCATTACACTCTCAGAGTGTTTGGTATTAGGAAGGGCATTCAGCTGTAGAGAACCATGCCAAATCAGACTGAATTCTGGTGTAGCCTTCCAGTGTGCCAACCCAGTCAAACCATCCAACCCATGCCAGCATGGACAACAGACGTTAAATGATGATGATGATGATGAACTTGCTTTAATGAATAAACAGTTATCACTTCCTTTTTATATTTCAGGCTTAATTCTAATTTTGTCTGATTATGTCTGTTCAAAAACCATTAACAACAACAGCAACATCCATTCCTGATGCTAGTGTTGCTGTTGCCTATAGTTTATTATGATTTCGTATGTAATTGATACTTTAACCCTTTCATTACTGTATTTATTTTGAGATGCTCTGTGTTTCTTTCAATTACTTTAAATATAACAAAGAATTTAGTAAAATAACTTGGTTATCATTCAGCTAGTGTTAGGAACATAAATTGTGACTAAGGTTTGGTGGAAGATTTTAATTCAAAACTTATGAAAACAAGACATTTGTACTATAGAGCCAGAGCCGGTTTCAGCCGGGTTAGTAACAAAAGGGTTAAGTACAGTAAATGTCAATTATATTCTTAGTTGGCCATTCTCAAAACAAAAGTCTGTTTCACTACATTCAGAAAACATTCCTCCAGGACCCTCTTCTCAATGTTTTCTGTCCATGAGACTTTCTTTTAATTTTGCAAGAGTTGTATCAATATTATTTATCTGAAAGTATAGAAAAATCGTTTGTTATTTAGTATTTAATATATACAGGCTGTTATATTCATTTTTTATTTTATTTTATTTACTTTCAGTTTCAAATAAATTTTCATCACAGTTATGAAATCTTGAAATATATTTGACTTTATTGTTGGGCCTTGTACTTTCTTTCAGTTTGTGTTTGGTGGTGAGGGATGCCCTAATTTTGAAGTAAATATCAAAAACAATACATTTTATCTCTTAATGTATTTGGCACATTTGGCAAGCAAAAACGGAAAGGAAGCCCATCGTATACTATATATATGTGCGTGTGTCTGTGTGTCTTTGTGTCTGTTTTGTATACTACCACCACTTCTAGACAACTGGTTTTCGTGTGTTTATGTCCTCATAATTTAGCAGTTTGGCAAAAGAGATCAATAGTATAAGTGCCAGGCAGGGTCAAGTCATTTGACTAAAAATTATTTAAGGCAGTGCCCAAGCATGGCCACATTCTAATGACTGAAACAAGCAAAAAAAATTAAAATTACAAATCAAATCAGCAATCAGCCTCAAATGGTAGAGTATGAGATTAAATAATTTACAATATATTAGCCTGCAAGTGAATCTCTGTGTAGTCTCTCAAGCCTCAAGATCTTGTTTTCATCTTATCCTACCATCTTAAAAAGGCAACACATTAGATAATATAGTTCTATGTATACTAAATTAGATTAAAATGTGGGATGGTCACAGTTGGATTCTTCTGATCATGGATCATAGGTGGTGATGTATCATAGCTCCAATGATATTACAATTAGTTTTATATGTAATCACACTAATTAAATCAAATGGAGTTGTTTGCAAGTGTGCTGAACATTGATAAAATACGATATACTTACTTGGATTCTGATAACATGAAAATTAATATAATTTCTTTCTTTTTTTAAAATGTAGAAAATTAGATTGATTAATGACTGAGAAATGAAATATAAAGTTGGTAATAGTAGTATAAATAGAAACAAAAACTCTTTCTTTGCCATGACTATTTTTTTTCTCAATAATATCATATTAGTGTCATATATGATGATGCTGTTTGACAGATACTCATAAAGGATGTAGCAAATATATCCCCATGAAATTTTTTACTCTTTATTTGAGATAAACCTTTTAATGTATTTGTTCTGTTTCCTATATGCTATTTCCTAATGCTACAAATGCTACACAACCATTTTCAATAAAGTCGATTTTGGCCAGAATAACTATCACATTTCTAAATGTCGTAGAAATTTTTTTTTGTCATTGCTCTATGGACCAGTCTTTTATATTTGCTTCATATCTGCAATTCTAACATTCAATAAATATTATTTGTTCAGTTAATAAATTCCTTAAAATTTTGAGTAAATCATAACATAAAATGTTAAAGCTGAAAAATAAATTTTAAATTATAAATTGCAAACCTTTTCTTCAATGTTTTGCAGCCTCTGATTTAAAATATTTGCGCTTATAGTAAATTCTTTTTCAGGTTCTGAGAATGAAATATTCTGTGAACTTTCATATTTAGGAAGTTCTAATTGGTCAATTCTGCAATGATAAAATATGTAATTATATTTAGAGGTAGTTACATTATGAAAGAGCCATTTATATCATAGTGTTCCACTATAATGGAACTTTGTCAGCTGCCAAATCACAGTTGTGTGGTGAAAATATTTACCCTTCCACTTCTTCATGCAGTGACAAGCCTATGTTTTGGGTGTCTTGAAGCTCCTCTTCAAAGCCTGTAACAATAGGGCAACATTCAACAAGGTTTGAAAAGTACCTTACTACCCATGCAAGGACTCAGAAGTCAAGAGGTGAGAGAAAAGTGTGATTGAGTGAAATCCCCAAAAATGGCACCATACAATAAGCTTTTTCCTATCAGTAATGGTCTTTGGCTACCCCTATAATGCATTTGTTCCATGACAGATCATTATACATTTTAAAATAAAATTCAGTTTTATATCTCAAGTTTTAATTTAAATTGCTGTGCTGAGTTATCTCACCTTTTAAAGTTTCTGCTCTGAACAGAAAGTGTTTGAGTTATGAGGTGGATGAAAATTAGACATTATACAAATGCTTGACACAATGTAGACTAATGAATAAAACTCAGCTATGATCAGATTTAACATAATCTTTTAATTTAAACACCTATTATATTACATGCTACATAAACCAAATTTTAGAAATACTTTCTTTCAGGTTTTTCTTGCAAAGTTTTGTCACTTGAGAGATTCCTTGCAATGACATTTTTTTTTTGGTGACAATATGGCAAAATAATTTAAATACTCTTCAGTTATGGTAGAAAAATTCCTTTCTGCTTCACACCTTGTAATAGCCATTAAGTATTCCTTAAGTGCAACAATAATATTGAGGAACACTTCAGTTAGGTGTAGATCACAAATAAGCTGAATAATTTCTGTACATTGTATTTTGATGGTGTGTTTTCTTCCGTGTTCAGAGATTTTCCAAGTTGTAAATGGTCACCGAACTGACAGTGCACATTGAATAAATTGCAGTCAAGATCATTTTTGTAATATATTGCAAGGTTAATACTGTTCTTCTCAGAACTGTTTACCAATTCTTAAAGGAACATGTACCTTTCCACAATCTGTTCATCTACGTTAATCCTTTAATACATTTGGATTTAACTTTCTGAATTCCACTAAAAAAAAACGCTACCATTTGTTCCTTCTGAAAGTTTCATTTTGTAACAATGCATTTGGAAGCATCAGAATAACTTGTGGTGATATTTTATGCATCCACTATAATCAAAGCTGAAAGGAATTTTCTTTGATTTTAACAAAAATTAATACCAATAAGAAATAACAGTGAGTTCAGAAAAATTCTTAAGTTGATACTAAAAACACAAACACAACAAGAAGTAATCAGATGAATTTTCTAAACATTAAAAGCTATAAAACTATTTTTTAATGTTAATTTTGTCAATTTCTAAAGCTGAAACAAGCTAATCAAGTAACAGTGTAACCAGTAATAGCATACAAACTGTAGTGGGTGAGGTCTTTCTAGCAATTTTCAACCCACTTTCAACACACGTGATGATCATAATGGACAATATGAAAAACACCACGGAACAAGAGAAAGATCAGGAATATGGTCCAAGAAACAATTTCAGTGATTACAAACAATATAGAGATATCACAAACTGGCTTAGAACAGTTGGTAATTATTTCTTATAGAATTGCTAACTGAAAGACATCAATTTTTTTTTTCAAAATAAAATAAAAGAAATTATATATATTTTGAATGAAGCAGAGTTTACAAGGTGCATAACAGATATTCCTCAAAGAAATATTTTGAAAAAAGATTGAAAAATCCAGATTTTGAGATCCTGGTCAATTTACTCAAAGCACAAATGCTATTTATAGTGTTCTGGTTGAAACATCACTCACAACATGTGAATTTGCAGACTGGATGAATGCGTGCAGAACTCTGGAGAATCATGAAGATAAAATGAAGCATAAGAAAGGGATATTGTGTTAGATTTAGATTAAATATCTGGAGTGATATTTCAATGTCATCTATAAACACCAGCAATCAAACTGATGTTGAGATTTATTAATTCTGAGTTAGAGTGGAGTTTTCATGTAGCTAAAATTGCATCAATATTATTTTATAATGAATGAGAAAAATTGAAAACACAAATTATTGGCATATCATAGGTGTAGCGTTTCTACATATTGATGCGCTTATGAAGGAAGCATAATTATTGAAAAAAAGAGTATAAAACACTAAGCTGTTGGGCCTTACAAAAACCTTTGAATGGAAAGCATGAAGGCACATCTTGGAATTCCTTTTCTAATAAGAGTTGTGCAACTTGCAAATAATGCAGACTAATTAGAACACAAGTGGAGGCACACGGCCTCGAGATTGGAGCAGTGGACTTGCAGTCAAGGGATTGCAAGTTTGAATCTCAGACCAGGTGATGTGTGTGTTTATGAGTGAAATACCTAAGCTCTACATGCCTCCAGTAGAAGGTAATGGTGAACTTCTGCTGACTCTTTCGCCACAACTTTCTCTCACTCTTTCCTCATGCATTTAGCAGCTTACCTGCGATGGGCCGCCGTCCCATCCAGGTGGGGAACCTATATGCCAATGAAACTTAGAAACTGCCCCTTATGAGCCAGGCATGGCTCAAGAAGGAACAAACAACAACAATTACAACACAAAGTTAACTCTGAGATAGAAATTGGGTGTCCAGAAACCAGTATCAGTGATAATCAAGTTAACTATATTCAACCAAAAAAGCAACAAAATCTGGTTAAAACCACATTCACAGTGTACATCAATGAATAAGTAGTTGATAGCTTCCATTCCCTAGGTGACCAAGTCAGTAGCAGTGGAGTTGATGCTCTGAGTGTAGCTGCTAGAATGAGAATAGCCTGGGAAAAGTTCAGAGAGCTCCTACCTCTACTGGTGACAAAGGGCCTCGCACTTAGAGTAAAATGTAGACTGTATGACGCATGTGTGTGAACAGCCATGCTACATGGCAGTGAAACATGGGTGGTGACTGATGAGGACATGTGTAAGCTTGCAAGAAATGAAGCTAGTATGTTCTGCTGGATGTGTAATGTCAGTGTGCATGTGTGACAGAGTGTAAGCGCCTGAGAGAAATGTTGGTCTTAAGAAGCATCAGATGTGGTGTACTAGAGAGATGACTGCACTGGTATGGTCATGTGTTGCATATGGATGAGGATAGCTGTGTGAAAAAGCAGACGTTAAACAACAATGATGCTGATGATGATACCAACAAACTTCATCCAAAGTTATGGAATAGTTATTAAAAAAACTGTTATACTGGACTAACTGCATTTCATAAAAGTCTCTAGTTTCTAATAGGATTGGGAGACATCTAGAGAAAGTACTACAGTTCTCTAAGTGTTAAATGTTGCATGCACAACAATTAATAAAAACATTAACCCATATCAGCATGGAAAACAGACATTAAACAATGATGACGGTGTGTCAGAAACTTAAAACAAAAAACATAAAACAACAATAACTTATGTTTTTGTAAGTTAACCCCAAATCAGCCCTGACCAGGCAGTCAAATGATCAGAGACATTCCAGCCACGACTATCCCATCTTTTGTGTATCGAGAACAACATTGTCCTAAGTGTCTTACTTTTTTATAGTAGAATTTGATTTGAGGGAAATTTAGCAGCTACTTCTGGCAGTTTGAGCAATTGTCCATTGGTTCCATCAGTGGCTCAAATAAATACATTTAGTGTTTAGTACAATTGGTGATGGAATGATTTTACTATTGTATTCAACTGATGAATCCACCATGGGAAATCATCAAAACAAATATACCAATAGCTTTCCCTTTAAAATGCCCAACAGTGTCCTTTTATCATTTGTCAATTATTATGCTTTAATATCAGAAAAAAAAAATATTGTCAATAGAATAATATAATGACTATAAGTGCCTAAGTTAATAAGGTATACAAGGGGTGCTGAAAAGGTCCTGACTTTGGATAAAAGAAAATACAGGAGGATCAGTTAATTATGATTTTATTCAACATATCCCTCTCAAAGATTCACACACTTATTGCAGCAGTCCTTCAGTTTTTCTAAGCTCTGTAAAAGAACTTGGAAGGTTGGGTCTCCAACCAGACTTTTCACAATTCCCTTAAGTCCAGGAACTTTACAGCAGCCCCTCATAGGACAGAAAGCACTTATGATTAGATGTTTGGACTTTGTCACAGGTATTGCATGAATTCAAGGTTAAAACAATTAACTTATCAGTCTTCCAAACAATAAATAGATGGCATGGAATATATACAACTCTTTGTTCTAATTAACAAATTTCAATGTTATCTTAACTTGGAGCGTTGAATTGAAGAGACTTTCTACAAGTTGCAGACTATATTTAAATAGTTCCATCACAAATACAATAAAGTAAACTCAGTATGAATAAATTCTTGAAAACAACAACAGGATTATTCAAACAAGATAAACAGATAAGTTTTCACACCAGTATTGGGGCAAAGATTTCAGTTATTAACTCATGAACTGTTATAAACTTGAATCAAGTTTTGTGTTTGTAACATAATAAATGAGAATACCCAAAGCCTTATTGCCACAGATCCAGAAACCTTTGTGTAGTATCAAGGGTAAATGTACTTGATGAGCCCCTTCTAGCTATTGATTGAAAATTATGAACATAATGCTCATTATCTTTAGGGGAAGTAAAATAAGATTTGTGACAGTTATGTCTCTGTCAGAACAGTATGAATGGTACAAGTAAAGGGAAGTGAGTGCAACTATGAATCAATATTGTGTCATACACTTGGCCATAAGAGTTTATCACAACTCTAAAACCTAAACAATATGCTTACCAAATACCTGGAATATAAATTTTAAAAACAAGGGTTTTTTTGCTTGCATAGAATGAATTGAAAATAAAATAGGAAGCCTTAAAATGAAAAAAATCTTTTCTAAACATTTCTTAATATTTTACCTGTATTTTCCAGAAAATACTATTATTCAAATCCCAAATTCTCACAATTTTCAGATTTCACTCATCTCAAGTTTCAACACATTTTCAGCTTGAGATTCTGAGTTCAAATCATGCTGGAATTATCTTTGACTTTTATGCTTTTTAGTGTAGATAAGATAATTATTGACAAAGAAGAGAATTGGTTCAGTTTAATGTATCAAACTATATAATATAAAACTGGTTTCATGCCTTTTAAGAAATCCAGTTATTTAGAATTCAGGAGGTGACTAAGATTTCAAGGGACCAAAATCTATTGTTTACAGTATTTTATCCCTAATTTACTTATCTTATTTCCAGATTTGACAAAAGAAATATCACTGGCATCAATTCATTCTTAATCTACTCAAGCATTTTTGTTTTATTCGAGATGTGAAGTTTTATTCCATTGGAATCAACTTTGTGATTAACGAATCAGGGCCAACAAAATGTGCACTATGTTCTCAAGTGTATTTGTTCAACTGCATCCTATCCTTAATCTTATAAAAATTGTACTTTTTTCCCCCAACGAAAATTGTTTTACAAGTGTCAGAACATTAGCTTAATGCATATAAATTTAAAAGTGAAATCACTTACAAATTCTTGTTACTGTCAGATTTATTTTGCCTTGCGATGTAAGAATCAACCATCTGATCTTCCCAGAGAATTAAATCTTTTTCTTTTTCTTTTTCCAAATCGGTTTTATATGTCTTTGCTGTGAAAGAAATGTATAGCAAATATTAATTATAGTGAAAGTTATTCCACATAAGCTGTACTGGTTCGAGTGTCAAGATAACACATATGTTATGGTTAAGGAGTGTAGTTGCAGCTCTAATGTACTACAAGAGATTATGAAGTGTAGCAGTGAAGGAAAGATATAATTGCAGTGGCTGTAGAGTACACTGGTAATGGCTATATAATGTTGCAATAGCTATAGTGTGTAGCATGTAACCTGTAGACAATGCAGTGGCTATATAATGTAGAGGTAATGCAAATATATACATATAACTGCTGTGGAGTTAAAACATAGATAAGGTTGTGGTAACTAGGACATAGTTTTAAAAAGAGATTGTCGTACTAGTTATTGAATGCAGTGCTAAGATAAATTTGCATTTGCTATGAAGTGTAGGAATAATCCATTAAATACAAGAAAAGTTTGGATTGTCCTTGAAGACATTAAACCAGAATAATGTTGTAGTGTGTTATTGAAGTATAGCAATAACATATGGATATTTAAGTGGAATTTGTGTATCATTGTAATTCACAATTATCAGATCTGACAAGTCTAAATATGCTGAAAGTAATGGACTCTTCCAATGAGAATGATTCCCTAATCATGTGAGAAAAAGTTCAAGTTGCAATAAGATGAGTGGAAGATGAAAAGTCAGTAGGTGTTGGCAATATCCCTGCTGAACTGTTGAAACAAGAAGGAGAGGTCACAATACCCATCTGTAATAAGATCTGACAGACAGGGGATTGACTGATACTCTCATCTCAATTTCTGATCATATTGCTTCCTAAGAAAAGCAATCTCCAACCATATCAGAATAATCATGGCATGTGTAAGCTCAGTCAAACAAACACGTCCAATGTTCAAAGCAATCTTTGATGGACTGATGCTTCAGACAGAATACATCATAGTTGTAGAACAAGTAAGCTTTCATAAAGCTAGAAGAACTACTGAGCAGATCTTTCACATTTTCATCCTCTGCAAGAAATACCTTTAGCACCACGGAGAATTAGACTGTATTTTCTAAGACTTAAAGAAAGAATTTTATAGAGCTTGCAATGAAACACTTTGAAGAAATTCCACAAGAGGCACAAGCTGGTTAATTACATTTCACAGCTTTATGCCACGACAACCAGTTCAGTACTCATGCAAGACACAATCAGGATGACGGGTCCACAACACCATAGGAGTCCACCAAAGTTGCTTTCTTTCACCCAATATCTTCAACAACTTGGAGCATATTATCATCAATGCCTATATGAACAGATCATATGAACAGAGTCAACATCAGAGCGGAGAGCATCACAAACCACAGATTTGCTGACAACATCGATAAGCTGGTAAGAAAGGAGGATCAATGAGTCAATCACCTTGATAAAGCCTTTACAACTTTGGACTGGAAATCATTACAAAATGTCCAAAGTCATTGAAAATGCTAATGATATCTTCACAACAGATACTTCTATAAAAGGTCATAAACCAGAGATAGTATAACATGTCAAATAACTGAGAGTAATCATTAATGAAAACGAACCACACAAAACAGCTTAACAGATAATGATTTCACTAAATTAAATGAAGGCAATATAGAAAGATAAACGTATCATTATGATAAGAAATATCTGATTCTACATGCACTGGTCCTTCCCAACTTTTCGTATCCATGTGAGATGCAAATACTCACTGTAGAAACACAGATGAAGATACAGGATATGAGGTTCTACTGAAACATCTTGGGCATTTTAAACACAGACCACTGCATAAATGAGTAGGTTCATAAAACAATCCAGCTTCAAATTTCGTTTCTTAAAGATAAAAGCAAGAAAAGAAAGCTAAAATGGTATGGCCAGTGGTCTTGCAAAGATTACTAAATCTTCTTTTTCAAAGAACTGTGGTCTTGCAAAGATTACTAAATCTTCTTTTTCAAAGAACTGTGGTCTTGCAAAGATTACTAAATCTTCTTTTTCAAAGAACTGTGGTCTTGCAAATTTTACTAAATCTTCTTTTTCAAAGAACTGTGGTCTTGCAAAGATTACTAAATCTTCTTTTTCAAAGAACTGTGGTCTCGCAAAGATTACTAGATCTTGTTTTTCAAAGAGCTGTGGTCTTGCAAAGATTACTAAATCTTCTTTTTCAAAGAGCTGTGGTCTTGCAAAGATTACTAAATCTTCTTTTTCAAAGAGCTGTGGTCTTGCAAAGATTACTAAATCTTCTTTTTCAAAGAACTGTGGTCTTGCAAAGATTACTAGATCTTGTTTTTCAAAGAGCTGTGGTCTTGCAAAGATTACTAGATCTTGTTTTTCAAAGAGCTGTGGTCTTGCAAAGATTACTAGATCTTGTTTTTCAAAGAGCTGTGGTCTTGCAAAGATTACTAGATCTTGTTTTTCAAAGAGCTGTGGTCTTGCAAAGATTACTAGATCTTGTTTTTCAAAGAACAACGGTGGGAAAATTATGTAGAAGGAATGAAAGATGTATGACTAACATGACAAAATGGATCCCAGGTCTGATACAATACCACATCAGATAGAAAAGTTTGGTGAACTGTAAGTCCTAAAGTACTCCTATGTCACCATCAGAGGTTGAGGTCTCAGGCAATCAACAGAGTGGTAGTACAAATATTATGATGTAGTTACTAGATTGTTTAGTGCTAACAAACAGGTAAGGATGTAGTGACTGTGGAATGCACTTGAATATATAAGAGTTTATGAAACATAATGGCAACACAAAGAGTTATAGAGGCAATGCAAGGAATGGTAATAAAGTGTAGTGGTTATGAAGAAGATTGGGCTGTTGTGGCTATGGATTATAATGGTAATACCCCCAAAATATTTTAGTGGAACCTTTGCTATGGCTAACTGATGTTGCTATGACTAACAAACAAGTTCATTGCATATACCTACGTTGTGTAGCATATTGATACAAAATATCGCTAACAGTAAAAACTGTATCCAATAATATGCAGAAGTACAAATTTGGAAAATCACAAATAATAGAAATAAAACAAGGAAAAAGGTATTTACAAAATGCAGATTTTCTATTAGGTTGTTTACGACTTGCTTTTTCACACAGATAGCGACAGGCCTGGTAGATGTTACAGAGCAGTATGAAAGGAGGAGGCAGAGGAGGGCGGATAGAGAACTCAAAGATTAGTTCATATCTTTGGAAGGACCAATGGAGACGACTTTTTTCCTGCACTCTTTGAAAAGTATTACTGAAAATAAAAACCAAAAAACATTACAGAACAGAATTTATTTCCATTTTGAGCTTTCAATAATATTAAATTAAACCCTATTTTAAAAGAATCAATCAACAACAAACAAATTAAATTTATTTCTATTTAATACATATTGCATCAATACATATAGTATCAATATTTCTATATATTTTCAGGGCCTCTGCCAGTCAACATTGAACATACATCTTCGCATGTATAACCAAATCCAGGCAAAATATTTTTAGGGGAGTGGACAGTTGCCCATGCATCCATACTGCTGATGTTTATTAACAGAAAAAATTGCCAAATTGGGCCAATGCAGCTTGATGTTGTTACAGGCTTTGCAGGGGGAATGCAAATACAGAACAAATACTGCAAGGTAACTTGCCTGACATTCTAAAAGCTATACAACCCTGGATAAGTACATTTTCTTTTGTGACACAGTAATGGTGAAAGGTAAAGTTGACCTGGGTGGGATCTGAACTCAAAGTGCAGAAGGTTAGAACAAATATTACGAGGTACTGTGCCCAACAATCAGGAACAGTCATTTTGGTGACAAAGAAAGATACCAGTTGTTGGAGCTCTTTAATCATGAAATAATTTAAGTTTGTGTAAGCTTCATTCATCTCAGTGAATTTTTCAACTACTTTATATAACTTGTAGAAGGATTTTCTCAGACTTTTTATTTTTTATAGCACTGGAGTACATCTTGATTCAAATGCAAAGAAAAAGCAAAATGAGAAGACTACTTACTCTATTTTAGTTAACAGACAGATTTGGTAGTACTGTTGATGTTATTATTTGTATCAATATTTATGCTGTTGTTGAAGGAAAGTAATTTCTTTTTTTTTAAACTCAGTCTGAATACCTGTCATTTACCAGTTATTTCTCCCATTACCAGGAACCACTTCTATTGACTTCCACCCTTCATTCTTAAAATTCTCACTCTCTCTTCACATTTTATAATGATCAGCATTTTGTGCCTCCAATTATCTCTCAATTTCTCCTGAACCATTTCCTATTGACCCACCCCATCACCATACATCTCTTACTCTCCCCACACATTCTTGCAACCTAGCCATCATCTCCCTTTCCTTCACCATTCTCCTGTTTACAGCATTATTACTATTCTGCTGCTCTTCGTCCTTTCTCTATTGCCCGACATCACTTACCCTCCCCTATCTTCCCTCCAACTCATTTATCATCAACCACTCCTCCAACCTTGTTCACTATTCACTTTCTTTATCCCCACCACTATCCCATCTCTCCCCATACATTCTAGTTACCTCTTCCCACCCCTCTTCCTATTCTTCTGTGCTCCCTTCTCTCTTCTCTTTACCTTGTATCTTGATGGAACCCTGACAACTCCCCACTTCCATCTTTATCTCACTTTCCAACTCTACCCTGATTACTCTCATCCATTCTTATATAACATGAGGTAGCCTTGTATTTCCTCTGCAGCCAAACACCCATTTCTGTCCTTTCTTTCACACCTTTACCTCTCACTACCTGGCATAAAGCTGCCGCTTTTCTTTTCTATAGCCCCAGTCATTCAAGGAAGATTCTAGATTTGTGAGTTAAATAGCAGCCTCACTAGTACTGATGCACTCAGTAAATTTAGAGAAGTGGTTAGCATTAAGAAGAGCATCCAACCATAGAAACCATGATAAAGCAGACATTGGAACATAATGCAGTCCTCCAACTCATTGGAGGAGGAGGAGGAGGAGGAATGAACTCCTACTGATAAGCAGAAAACCTTTTGTGTCGTGTTCTATTGTGATAGAGATGTGCAAATTACTTGGATGCGTATTCCTGGTCATCAGTTATTTTCTAACATTTCCTTTCCAACTCGCATGATTTTTCTGCTTTGTGTTTCTATATACTTGATTCATGGATGCACTTTGATGCTTGGTGATTACAAGATACTTTGAATGGAATCTCATTTGTCCTTCAAAGATTGCTTTAATTGATGGCAAACCATTGCCTCCTTATTTGCATTTTAGGTAGAAGCTATCGATATCACTATTGATGTGGAAATTTCCTGTGACCCATGATGTCTTCATCAAAACTTCTCAACAAAAACATGTCCACAGCAATTATGAACAGCATTATACAACCCTGTGATATTTTATCTTATCAGTAACATATACCTGTATATAGCCTATATTTAATTTCCTAATCACCAAGAATTTAGCAAGGCCTCAGTGAGACAGTAACCAAACACTTTCTGTGCCATCACACTTCTGACATTACAGTTTCACTGTGTAGATGTTTCTCAGTAAATCTCCAAATCCCTTTCATTTTAGTTACTTGTGTGTGTGTGTGTGTGTGTGTGTGTGTGTGTGTGTGTGTGTGTGTGTGTGCGCGCGCGCGCACATGCTATACTTCATATTCTAGCATACAACGACCAGTAACCAAGTCAGTATCAGTCACATTTCTGCCAATACCAGCCAATTTGACATTAGAGTGTACAATTTAAGATCCATAACTAGTATCCAATATATCAACTTTTTGTTTTTATAAAGGTCGCTGACAATCAGGTGTCTTCTCGGTGTTTCCTCTTCTGAAATTCTCCAATCACATTTTTAAGGAATTCACCATTGATACTGATGCAATATTCAGAACAATATTTCTTTCAGAATTCTTCTGGCTATATAATAACCTGGTTAAACTCATTTTTGTCTCCAGAATGAATCTGCATCATCCAGAGAAAGAGCCTCTGTTTTTATTGACTAACCCTTCGTCTCTATAAACACTAGTAACTGATTCTGACTGAATCTCTTGTTAATTTCTTTGTTTTTTTCATTTATTCTCTTCTGAGGAAAGGGTTTCATACTGGTAGCTTTTAATTCATGGTTATGGGCAATCAAGGGTTTTCATTTTTATCATCTCTAAACATGTTTCTTAATTTATTTTTTAATTTTTGTCGATTAGAAGTGTTGTTAATTGCTTGTTTGAATTTGATGTGTATCATCGCATAATTAATCATCTTACATTTTTCTAATCCATGGTGGTACTTTTTGCATTTTATTGGTTTGTCAATGTTTAATTCTTTAATGTTTTAATGAGACTGTTTAACAGTACCCAGTACATATGAATATATTTAGAGGTGGGATAAGAGAGAGAGAGAGAGAGATGAGGAGCAAGAGGCTAATACAGCATACATTAACTGATGAATTTTATAAAAAATTTAGTGTCAGTAACATTCTGGATTTTGTCACAACAAATTGAAATATATTTTATTAATTCAAAAATGAAAGTTAATGTCTTTAATAATAATAGTTTTTTCATATGTTTCTATTTTATTTTCATTGCAATTATTCAAAAATGTAATCCAGTAACTATAGTTACCCACTTATTAAAACTTCATTAGCACATATATTCACACATATTTCAAGGAAAAGTTCTTACCTGAACATGGCAATCAGTAAATTGAGAAGTAAAATATTTGTTAGTAAAATATATATACACATCAAAATTGGTGCAATGTATAATCCAAGTTCAGAAGGACATGTGCTGTTGCTCGCATCACAATTTTCTGAAACAAAGCCAATGAAAAATCATTAAATATTATAACAATTATAATCATATTATAATAGCATCTTAAACTTTTACTTAAGAAATCTTCCTCTAAGTAAGGTGTTGGCAACACGATTTTTGTGAGTTGTTATGAAACAGTCAAACAGTAATAAATTGGAGCCTGGTACTCTTGCACGAATTCTCTATTGTAGGAAATTATTATTATTATCATTGTTATTAAGTGTAAGGAACCCCTTTGGTCAAGAATGACCATAGGATTGCACCTAGAAAGTTTTCCTCCTAGGCACAAGTCCAAGCAAGGTTGTTTATGGAAAACCAGCAGTCACCCATGCATACCAGCCCCCCTTTCTTATCCATGCCACTTATATTATCCAAGGGAAAGGCAAAGGCCAATACAGCTTGGCACCAGTGAGAACTAATAAATGTTTTAATGAAAAACTGGCATTTTGTCAGCTATGATGATGAGGGTTCCAGTCAATCCGATCACTGGAACAGCCAGCTCATGAAATTAGCCTGCAAGTGGCTGAGCACTCCATAGACACATCTATTCTTAATGTAGTTCTCATGGAGATTCAAGATGACACAGAATGTGACAAAACTGGTCCTTTGAAATATAGATACTACTCATTTTTGCCAGATGAGTGGACTAGAGCAACTTGAAATAAAGCGTCTTGCTCGAGAACACATTACACAACCCAGTCCAGGAATTGAACTCACGATCTTATGGTCATAAGCTCACTCTCTAACCACTGAGCCATGTGCTTTCACATAATAATAATAATAATAATAATAATAATAATAATAATTATTATTATTATTATTATTATTATTAGTTTTCTTCTTTTTTAATTTTGTTCCCATTTCTTGCCGAGTGTCTTCCCAACACCTATAGTAAAGAAACTTACATTGATAGGCCATTAAAATAAATACTCCAAGTTGTTCATTTACAAAATCAAGTTATGTGAAAGAATAAAAAGAGAAGAAATGGAAAAGAAAGAAAAAAAGATATTCATCATCATCATCATTTGACAATTATTATTATTAATAAGGTGGTGAGCTGGCAGAATCGTTAGCATGCTGGGTGAAATGCTTAGCAGTATTTCATCTGCCATTACATTCTAAGTTCAAATTCCTCTGAGGTCAACTTTGCCTTTCATCCTTCTGGGATCGATAAAATTACTACCAGTTATACACAGGGGTTGATGTAATCGACTTAATCCCTTCCCACAAATTTGAGGCCTTGTGCTTCCAGTAGAAAGGATTTTTATTTTTATTATTATTGTTATTATTATTATTATAAAAGAAGCAAGCTGGCAGAATCGTTAGCATGCCAAGCAAAATGCTTAGTGGTATTTTGTCTGTTGCTGCTACTTTGTCTTTCCCCTTTTTGCAGTCAATTAATTAAGTACCAGTTGAGCATTGGGGGTCAATGTAATCAACTTCAACCCTTCCCCAAAATTTCAGGCTTTGTGCCTACAGTAGAAAGGATTATTATTATTATTATTATAAAGCCGGTGAGCTTGCAGAATCATTAGCACACCAGACTAAATGCTTAGCAGTATTTCACCCATCACTACATTCTGAGTTCAAATTCCAATGGAGTCATCTTTGCCTTTCATTGTTTCAGGATCAATAAATTAAATACAAGTTGAAACACTGGGGGCAATGTGACCAACACATCTCCTCTCCCAAAATGGCTGCCCTTGTGGAAAAATTTGAAGCCATCATTATTATTATTATTATTATCATCATCATCATCATTATTATTATAATAAAAGCAGTGAGCATGTCGGACAAAATGCTTTGTGGTATTTCACCCACTGCTACATTCTGAGTTCAGATCCCACCGAGGTGGTCTTTACTTTTCAGGGTCAATAAATTAATTACCAGTGAAACTCTGTAATTGACTAGTTCCCTCCCACCAAATTTCAGGCCTTGTGCCTTTAGTAGAAAGGATTGTTATTACTACTACTACTACTACTACTACTACTACTACTACTATAAAAGGATTCTTCTTCTCATTGTAAAAATAATAATCATTTTATTGTAATTATTACGACCGACATGTTGGCGGCAAGGTTGGCCCTCAACCAACACTTTGACGCCAAACACGAAGGCTGCGTTGTTAGAGCTAAGGCACATTCGCTAAGCGGGGAGGGGACTAGAGCCGCTCGATGGGCCCGCGTGGCGGAGGCGAAGCGAGGCAACAAAGCAACCATTCGATCTTTGGTGGACCAGAACGGGCGCGAGGTTACTGAACCGAAGCAGATGTGTACGGTGTTTCAGCGGCACTTTGCTCAACTGTTTGAGACGAGCGGTGGAACGCACAATGGTGCAGACTTCGGTGTGTACCTGGACAGCCTACCACAACTCTCGGACAGCGAGGCAGAGTGCTGCGAAGGACCGATATCTGCCTGGGAAGTGGAGGAAGCGATGAAGAGTTGCACGAGAGGTAGATCGCCGGGTTTGGATGGTCTGCCCTATGAGCTTTACACTTCAATGCCAGACTTGTTTGCGGGCCTGTTGGCAAACGTCTACTGCAACTGGCAGCAAAACGGGAGAATTCCTGCTTTTGTCTGTCGAGGGGTGGTGGCTTTGCTAAAAAAGGACCCAAACAAGGGGGATGTTATAGGGAATTTTCGGCCCATCAATGCAGAGTTGAAGATTTTGGCCAAGGTGCTAGCCAAGAGATTGGCGCTTGTCATGGACAAGCTGGTCGGCAAGACGCAGACATGCGCCGTGCCAACCAGGTCGATACACGACAACCTCCATCTCATGCGCTACATCATAGAGAGGGTGGGTAACAACGCTGGTGCAGGTGGGGCTTTGATCAACTTAGATCAGAGTAAAGCCTTCGATAGGGTCGACCATTGGTACCTGGCAGCCGGCTTCGGTCCAGTCTTCCGCGGGTGGATCGCTGCTTTATACAGCAACATCTGCTCGGTGATACGGGTGAACGGTCACCTTTCGGAACCGTTCGACATCTCGCGTTCGGTCCGCCAAAGATGCCCTCTCTCCTCCCTCTTGTACATATTGACTCTCGAGCCATTACTGCGCAAGTTGGAGGCTTTGAGGGGTATCCCACGCAATCTAGGAGGCGGAAACAGCATGTCTGCCTATGCCGACGACGTCACCGTGATGGTGTTGAGCCACAGGCACATTGGCCTGATTGGCAAGACACTAAACGAGTACGAAGCGGTGACAGGGGCAAAGATTAACGCGGAAAAGTCTGTGGGCTTGCAACTGGGCACCTGGAGAGGCAAGCCCATGCTGTCCAACAGCGTCGTAGGGCACTGGACAGACGGACCCGTTAAACTGCTCGGGGTCTGGCTCGGTCCGGACCGCCAGGTGGATAAAAACTGGGAAGAAGTGACGAGCATGGTGGCACGTCTCACCCAGAAATGGGCTGAGAGGAAGCTGTCCCTGAAAGGTCGAGTGGAGGTGGCGAATGCATACATCGCATCCATCATCTATTACCGCTTGACTGTCGTCCCTTGTCCCAACCACTGGTTGGCCAAGCTGGTACGCCTGCTCTTCGACATTTTGTGGAAGGGTCAGGTGCCACTGGTCAGGCGATCCATCTGCTGTCAACGACCGCTGAACGGAGGCCTTGGCATGCCGTGGTTACAGATGCACAGACATGCGCTCAGGCTGCGACATCTCAAGCGTTTCCTAGATGGTGATCAGGTGTGGTCGTCTTTTGTCAGACGTGACTTTCCACAGCTCGTCTCTTTGACAGAGCTGCAGACCTGGATCAAACGTAGACCGAGAAAGGGCGCTTGGCACCTCGAGTGCCGTCGAGCTCTCTCCACCCTCCGCCAGGCGGGCAATGCGATCGGTTTCAGCTCCACTCTAGCGTTCTATAGAGGGTTTGTGGAGGAAAAATGCGACGACGTTCTCGGGGAAACTCTAGGGGTTGACGATAACGAACTGAGCGGTCTGTTCGGGAGGGCTTTCGGGCTGGGGCCGATGGACAATTTCCAGAGGTCGCTCACCTGGCAGTGCTACTGAGGGGCTCTGCCTGTTCGGGATAAACTCTACCGGCACGGAAGTGCCGTCAGCCGAGCCTGCCCGAGGTGTTGCCAGGATGACAAAACCGTTCAGCATGCACTCGTCCAGTGCCCTAGTATTGCTGAACTATGGGTTTATGTCGAACAGCTACTGTCACGTGTAGGACGGATCTGGCTATCGGCCGAATCCATAATGAAGATTGCCCCGCCGACCTCCTTTAACAAGGAGGGTGAAGCTGTTTCCCTGTGCCTAGTGGCTGTGGCTAAAGAGGTTGTATGGTGGACCCGTTTGAAAGGGCTAAAGTCAGACACTTTCCTCTTTGGACAAGGCCTCATCAACTTTTTCAAGTTTCATTTGAAAAGGAAGATGAGGTTAGAGAGGAGAGTGCTGTCCAATAGCAAGTTTTCTGAAAGGTGGGTGAATTGTGCGAGAATGGCCAGTATAAATGGACCAATTCTCAGGTTTCGCCTGTGATTGAAAAAGGTTTTATAAAAGGAGAAAGGGGCTCTCTACCCCCCTTTTGACCAGGCTCCTGTTGGCTTTTATGGGGTTTTTTCCACCAGGAACCTTTCGAAGCACCTCCCCCTATTGGGAGTTTTTTTCATTGTTATAATCTTTCGTTGTTAAACAGTTTTTACTCGGATTTTTTCAAAAACAGACAAAACCCTTTGTAACCTTTCGTCCTGTTTTGTCCCTTTATGTTTCCTAATCATGTGTGTCAGCCCTTGTGGCCAATAAAAAGAATTAATTATTATTATTATTATAAAGGTGGCAGAATTGTTAACACAGCAGGCAAAATGCTCAGCAGCATTTCAGCCTTCCTGTTCTGGATTCAAATTCCAATGAAGTCATCTTTGCCTTTCATCCTTTCAAGATCAATAAATTAATTACCAGTTGAGTACTGGGATTGATGTAATCAGCTAGCCCTCTACCTCAAATTTCAGCCCTTGTACTTATAGTAGAAAGAATTATCATCATCAATGATGGTGATGGTGATGATGACTTTTACATTGTCAAACACTGAATTTAAAGACGTGATTGACATATTCCTGAAATAATATCTAATAATTTCCTTTATGCTCTTGTTTCAACTACCATTAGGTAATATAGGATAAAGCATATTTCTTCTTAGATGGAGCATAAAGAAGACATTACAATGTGATGGTATCGGTCATGTTATCCAAAATATTGTTAAAAATAGAAAATGCATAAATTGGTAGAGCTCATGGACAGTTTTTTTACCTAGACTGAGTCAAATTATAAATAATACAAGGACTTAATGTATTGATAACAGATGGATGAAAGCAAAGTTGAATCTGAAATGATTCCATTTTAAAATGTAGAGAGTTAAAAATGTCATCATCATCATCGTTTAACGTCCGTTTACCATGCTGGCATGGGTTGGATGGTTCGACTGGGGTCTGGGAAGCCAGGAGGCTGTACCCAACTCCAATCTTATCTGGGAAGTGTTTCTACAGCTGGATGCCCTTCCTATTGCCAACCACTCCAAGAGTGTAGTGGGTACTTTTTACGTGCCACCGACACAGGGGCCAGAGGAGCTGGCATTGACCACAATCGGATGGTGCTTTTTACGTGCCACCGGCACGGAAGCCAGTCAAGGTGGCACTGGCATCAGCCACATTCGGGTGGTGCTTTTTACATGCCACCAGCACAGATACTATTTCCATTTGATTGTCATATGATTTGATTTTGATGTTGATGTACTTGACTATATTTATAATTTCTGCTAACACATTCCACGTAAATACAATACTCAAAAAATGTTTGCAAGCCATTATTTCTGTCAAATGACTTGAAAGAAAGTGAAAAAATATACCAAATTTGTTTACCTTCATATTCGTCAAGAAAAAGTTCTCCATACATATGAAAATAAGCTTTCCTAAATACTTTTTTAAACAAATCATATGAAACTGGTGCACTTGGATAGAGAATTGACTGGGAAGCAATGCCATAGGCAATCATTAAGATAAACAGAATTACGATAAAATATCCAAGGTCTTGCATCTGAAAGATAAATAATGTTAAAAATTAAGTAGCGATAATTAATCATTTGTTAATATTTATATAAAATAACTGTATCTACAGTTAACATTACAAGATAATTAACAATGTAGTACAAAGATACTCTATTCAATGTGAGATTTCATCAGTATTTGATTGGTTCATTTGTAGTGGTTATAATGGAGAGTATTGCAGCAGATATGATAGAGGTTGAATTGACTGCTTCAAAACTTTTTTTGTTTCTCTCACAGAACATGTTTGCCAAAACTATGTTTGAAGATTTTCTTCTATTGTAATTTGGTTGTACCTAGTATGCAATGCTAAAAAAACAAAAACAAAAACAAACAATTGCTAATAAGTTCTAGTCTCTTGTATTTGTTTTTCAGTCTAGACAGATATGGAAAGAAACATGCATCTGTTTATAAAATTGCACAATTGAATGTATTTTTCAGTTTCTATGAAGTCTTTGAATTATTGTCCCAGAGGTTAACAAACACCGCTTCCCATCCACCTGATTAGTAAATCTTTATTTACTGCTCACCAGATATCTTACTCATAATCATTTAGCATTTCAATTACTCTAACAAATGTAATATCATCATCATCGTTTAACGTCTGCTTTCCATGCTAGCATGGGTTGGATGATTTTGACTGAGGGCTGGCGAACCAGATGGTTGCCCCAGTCTCCAATCTTGATCAGGCAGAGTTTCTACAGCTGGATACCCTCCCTAATGCCAACCACTCCGAGAGTGTAGTGGGTGCTTTTTACATGCCAACATTACTATGTAACTTCAAGATTTTGATGATGTGATTGTTTCTTTCTAGAATGGCAGTGTTGAGTAGGTGATTGTCTGAACAAATGAATTGTCAGTTACTTTCCACAACATTCATTTGGTGCACCATTCTTACTCCTATTACTTCACGAGACACAGTTGTATCTCATTTTCATATTAATTAATTCATCCATATATATATATATATATATATATATATATATATATATATATATTTAATGAAATGGATAAATGAATTATCTTGTTACGGATTATTCCAAATTTAACCAATACCTGTGTAGCAAAAATCACACCAGAAAAGACATGGTTGAGGTTACGACCATGGGGTTTCGCCCCCGTGCTTCAGCGCGGATAATTGAAGTTTTATATATTTAGTGAAGGGAAGAAATGGAGCCGAACGAAGATTCTACAAAATTCCTTTTTATTATTTTCCACACATGTTTCAAAGACTGCAAATTCCCAAATTTGGATTGAATAAGGAGACCATTCTCAGCTTTCTCTTCAGGAAAATCCAGGAATTTAAAATCTCAAAACAAATGCGCAGCAAGCTTTTCGAACAAAACGCTCCCTAGGAGCCCATGGTAAAAATGGCACAAAACTGTCTCTCAATATGCGCTGACGTCAGAGTGGGTGAAGGCCGACGAAAAATCCGTTGGAATAAACCTAGGTCAAACCACGGTCAAATCAGGTAGGGGAAGAATCACAGAAAACCCAAAGAGTGTGAATATATTCTGTATAACTAGTGTTAATGTTCACATTGTTTTAAGAATGACAGCTATCTTATTTGGGTGTGAGGAACTTCTTCCCTTCACTATATATATATATATTATATATATATATATATATATATATTTAATGAAATGGATAAATGAATTATCTTGTTACGGATTATTCCAAATTTAACCAATACCTGTGTAGCAAAAATCACACCAGAAAAGACATGGTTGAGGTTACGACCATGGGGTTTCGCCCCCGTGCTTCAGCGCGGATAATTGAAGTTTTATATATTTAGTGAAGGGAAGAAATGGAGCCGAACGAAGATTCTACAAAATTCCTTTTTATTATTTTCCACACATGTTTCAAAGACTGCAAATTCCCAAATTTGGATTGAATAAGGAGACCATTCTCAGCTTTCTCTTCAGGAAAATCCAGGAATTTAAAATCTCAAAACAAATGCGCAGCAAGCTTTTCGAACAAAACGCTCCCTAGGAGCCCATGGTAAAAATGGCACAAAACTGTCTCTCAATATGCGCTGACGTCAGAGTGGGTGAAGGCCGACGAAAAATCCGTTGGAATAAACCTAGGTCAAACCACGGTCAAATCAGGTAGGGGAAGAATCACAGAAAACCCAAAGAGTGTGAATATATTCTGTATAACTAGTGTTAATGTTCACATTGTTTTAAGAATGACAGCTATCTTATTTGGGTGTGAGGAACTTCTTCCCTTCACTATATATATATATATATATATATATATATATATATATATATGTATATCATCATTGTTTAACATCCGTTTTCCATGCTAGCATGGGTTGAACGGTTCGACCAGGATCTGGGAAGCCAGGAGGTTGCACTAAGCTCCAGTCTGATCTGGCAGTGTTTCTACAGCTGAATGCCCTTCCTAATGCCAAACACTCCATGAGTGTAGTGGGTGCTTTTTACGTGCCACTAGCACAGATGCCAGTCAAGGCTGCGCTGGCCTCGGCCACATTTGGATGGTGCTTTTTACATGCCACCGGTACAGATAGCACAACAACAATTTCCATTTGATTTTTATTTTGATGTTGATGTATTTGATTCAATAGGTCACCTCAAACACAGTAGGTTGCCCTATGATCCAAAGTAGGCACAGCAGGCCGTCCTGCGATCCAAGGTACTTTGGATGGGCTGGGGCTGCTATGTGAAGCTGGTGCAGGAAACAGCCATGAATTCACATTATTTGTTGGGTCTTCGCAGTCACAGCATATCTCCAGAGATCTCAGTCTTTCGTCATTTCCTCTGTGAGGCCCAACGTTCGAAGGTCATGCTTGACCACCTCATCCAATGTCTTCTTGGGTCTACCTCTACCCTGGATTCCTTCAACTGTTTGGGAGTGGCACTTCTTCACACATCTCTCCTCATCCATCCGTAGTACATGACCGTACCAGCGTAAACATCTTTCTTGCATGCCACATCCAGTGCTTCTTATGTCCAGCATATCTCTCAGGGTGCTTACATTCTGTCGTGTGTGCACACTGACATTACACATCTAGCAGATCATGCTAGCTTCATTTCTTTTGAGCCTACGCATGTCCTCTGCCGTCACAGCCCATGTTTCACTACTGTGAAGCATGGCAGTTCACACACATGTGTCATACAATCTACCTTTCACTCTGAGTGAGAGACCCTTTGTCACCAGTAGGGGTAGAAGCTTTCTAAACTCTGCCCAGGCTATTCATATTCTAGTGGTGACACTCTCTGAGCATCCACCCCCACTACTAACTTGCTCACCTAGGTAGTGGAAACTATCAACTACTTCTAGTTTCTTCCCCTGGAGTGTGGTGGAATCTGTTTTCTGAGTATTTGTGGTGTATATTGCCCCTGTGCATCTGCCACACATCAAAGCTAGCTTCCTCTGATGTTGCTGCCCCTCTTATGCATCCATTGCTTACACTGGGTACATCTTATGGAGTTTCTACCTACACCTTTTCTACAGATCGAGCAGGGCCACCTACCTGAGGAGGTGTGCAATGAGTTCGCCTTCCTACTTAATATAACTTTGGTCTTTGCTACATTTACTCTAAAGCCTTTTGATTCTAAACCTAGCCTCCACACCCCAAATTTCTTTTCTAGTTCTGGTAGTGATTCTGCTATGAGGGCCAGGTCATCAGCATAGAGGAGCTCCCAGGGGTAACCCATCTTGAATTCCTCTGTTATTGCCTGGAGGACTATGTGGTACACCCCTACTTCTATCTGGAATTCTTCACTATACTCGTTGCTAACGGCCTCTTGTGGTGAGAAGTTCACTTCCAAACTACATGGTTTGGTGTCCAGTCCCTCTACATGGCACCTTGGACAAATGTTTTCTACTATACCCTCAGGCCAATCAAAACCCTTGTGAGTGGATTTGGTTGATGGATATTGAAAGAAGCTCATTTTGTATGTGTATATATGTTTCCTTGTGTTTGTTTCACTTACACTTACATTGCTTGACAACTAGGGTTGGTTTGTTTACAACCCTGCGACTTAGTGGTTTGGTGAAAGAAACTAATAGAATAAATACCAGGCTTTAAAATTTTTAGTACTGGTTCCCTAGTATGGTGGCAGCTCAAAGACTGATACAGGTAAAAGATAAAGGAAGGATTCCTGCTCATAATATATCCCAGTTTGCTAACTGCGACAATTTAAACTCAATCATGATTTTTCTTAAAAGAAGTAAGAAAAAAAAACATGTTGAAGTCTCTGAACAAGATTACTGCAAGCTAACAGATGTGTGTTTGTGTGTGTATGTGTCTGTGTACCTTACTTTGAAATAGACAAGGGTTGGAGAGAAGGGCATCCAGTCATAGAAAATCTTCCTCAATGCAAAATCTTCCTTGACCCTTACAAGCATGAGAAAGTTGATCTTTAAAAGCCCATGCATTGCCACGTAAAAACACCCATGATGTGCCACATAAAAATGCTCATGTAACGCCATGTAAAAGCACCCAGCACACTCTGTAAAGCAATTGGCATTATGAAGGGCATCCAGCCACAGAGACCATGCTAAATCAGACTGGAGTCTGGTGCAGCTCCCCACCTTGCCAGCTCTGGTCAAACCATCCAACCCAAGCCAGCATGAACAATGCATGTTGAATGATGATGATGATGATGATGATGATGATGATGATGATATAAATGCACACACACTCACAAACTATTTTCTTTTGTATAATGCAAGAAATCTTATTTAAAAAATGAGGATCACAATTAGAAAGAGGGCAAGAAATACTAGCATCGTACTTATGTGTTAAAACATGCAACATAAATGAAAAAAAAGCTAAAGGCTATAACCCCGAGACTTCTAATGGCTAAAATATACACTTCATTGTGACAGTATGCATAGCATGAAATTGTTGATTCTGTTTGCATTCTGGAGGTGTGTTGTTAGAAACTCTATTATTTAAAAGTGATTATTTGATTTATAAGTTAGTTTAAAATATAGAAAGTTACATTACTGACATCTGATACAAGTGAACAATGTTCAGCATACACATAGAAGAGAAAATAATAAACATGTGAAGATAAAAAAAATAAAAACATAAATGTGAACTTAAAGTTATGGAATTTACTGGAAAAAATCAACAGTACAACCTCTAGGAAAATTGATGTTGTCGAGGACAACATTAGACTGAGGAAAGAAAAAAAGTAAAGCCCAACATCTTTAAAGCAAAAACAGGAACTATGAAAGTTTTAGTATTTGTGTTTTAATTTTTGTATTTTATGCTTTAAAATTTGTTGCGAGATTAGTTTTGAGTCTATAAATAACTATGGTTGTATTCAGGACAGAATATATTACTGATTTCTAACTACAAATGGTGGGGCTTTGCATTATAGTTAAGACTGCATAAGATTTTATTTGAGGGAGATTTTGCCTACTAATTACCTGAATAATCTCAATAAAGTGAAGTTTTTAACTCAATATATTATATCTGTAAAACCCTAGAGTTTGGATTTAATATATTGTCAAAATATATTAGAAAGAATCAGAAAATTATTAGTTTCATAATCTGGTTAATATGTACTATTAATACTACTTGCTAAGACAAAAAAAAAAGTGTTACTTTGGGGGTGGGGGGAATAAAGGGAACACACAGAAAAATATTTCCTACATTACTCGTTAAAACTTACCCTCATTGTCACTTACTATCTATTTTCCATGCTAGCATAGATTGGATGGTTTAATGATATCCTGTGAGTGAGAGGACTATGAATGAGAGATGAGTAGGTCATGGAGACAGGCCTGAGTTAGAAAGGATACAATATATTTCTTGAGTTTAAAAATAAATCCAGTCTTGTAACTCACCATTTTCTTAATCATTATAAGCTTCGGTCCAAGATGTCTATGGATCGAAAGCATATAAAGAAACCGGATGTAAAAGGTGATCAAATTTAAACTAAGCATCACTTTGGCAGCATCATCCAGTTTCAGAAATCGAAGAACATACCCAATGATGAACAAGATAATAGTTATAACATCAACAACATTCCAAATGTCATGGATGTAATTGACAAATTTTGAGCAAAGTGAATTAGAATTTTTTTTCAACATCTGAAATGTAAGCAGAAAAAAAATAAATAAATAAAACAGTTACATGCACACACACACAAATATGTATGTCATTATTCAGTTTTATTAAGGCGGTGAACCGGCAGAAACATTAGCGTGCCAGGCAAAATGCTTAGCGGTATTTCATCTGCATTACGTTGTGAGTTCAAATTCCGCCGAGGTCGACTTTGCCTTTCATCCTTTCGGGGTCTATAAATTAAGTACCAGTTACACGCTGGGGTCAATGTAGTCGACTTAATACCTATGTCTGTCCTTGTTTGTCCCCTCTGAGTTTAGCCCCTTGTGGGTAATAAAGAAATAGGTATTTCATCTGTCTTTACGTTCTGAGTTCAAATTCCCTTTCATCTTTTCAGGGTCGATAAATTAAGTACCAGTTGCATACTGGGGTCGATCTAATCGACTGGCCACTCCCCAAAAATTTTGGGCCTTGTGCCTAGAGTAGAAAAGATTATTCAGCTTTATTTCAAGATTTCTTGCCAATAGAGAAAGAGTTGGTTTCTAACCTAGATCCAAGTCTCCTTCATTGAAATTTCAACATCATCAACAGGGTATTTTCTATGTATATGTGCAGATTTGTATGTTTTGTTTCATGTTTGTCTTCTCATGCATATATTTGCACATCCAGATATGTGCATATATACTTAAATGATAAACTTATGTATGTGTGTATATGTACATATATATGTGTGTATAGTCTTAGTGATCAAGTAAGAGAATAATGAATCAGTAATGAAATGACAATATATGCTGAAAGCAGTCAGGTTAATCGCTTTTTCTGGCTACAAGGATAAAAATGCATTGCTTAACCATAACTACTTCCCACATTGTGGCTGAAAATGTGTGTTGACTAAGAATACATATCTGTAACGTTACCTTATATCATTTTATATATTATGTATATATATATATTCTCTAAGACTCCGCCGGTTACGACGATGAGGGTCCCAGCTGATACGATCAGCGGAACAGCTTGCTCGTGAAATTAACGTGCAAATGGCTGAGCATTCCACAGACACGTGTACCCTTAACGTAGTTCTCGGGGATAATCAGCGTGACACAGAGAGTGACAAGGCTGACCCTTTGAAATACAAGTACAACTCATTTTTGGCAGCTGAGTGGACTGGAGCAACGTGAAATAAAGTGTCTTGCTCAAGGACACAACGCGTCGCCGGGAATCGAACTCACAACCTTACGATCATGAGCCGAACGCCCTAACCACTAAGCCATGCGCCCTCACTATATATATATATATATATATATATATATATATATATATATACAAATGACTATTTATGATGGAATCATATTTCTAAAAGAGTTAATACTTACCATTTCTCTTTTGAAAATCTGAAAGAATAAATAGAATTGCCGTCAGTCAATAAATTGAAGCTATGCAATCATCTTCAGAGAGGAGGCTCCGGAAAATCAGTATAAATCCATCATGCTTAGTGCAATATATGTATATGTATATATATACACATGTGTGTGTGTGTGTGTGTGTGTGTATAATGTATATATATTCAACAACAACTGAGGAACGGCCTCAATAGGCCATTCAACCCACTAGAAAGAATGGCCTATTGAGGCCGTTCCTCAATTGTTGTTGAATTTATATATTTAGTCTCTGACTATTTTCTCTTTCTCACTAAACCGCTGGTGGCGAAAAAATTTCTATTGAATTTTTTGCTACCCTATATTGATTAAATATATATATATATATATAACGGGAAGCTTTATGAAAATAAACAAAGACGAAGGCAGGTGGAGTACAAACAAACAATTGTATTAGTATGGCGCTCAGGAATAGAAATAAAACAAGTCTTTAACGTTTCGAGCCTACGCTCTTCAACAGAAAGATACACAGAAAAGAAACACGGAGAGAAACAAGGAGAGAAAAAAATGCGTGCAGAAGCTAGCAGTCTAGTAACAAACTGTGAGAAAGAGTTCCTTCAAAGAGGTGTGTTAAACATCCTGTTTTTTGTAATGTTACAGTTTTATTTTAAATCTCTATATTTAGAAACTTTCTTATAAAACTTTTGTCAGTATATGTGCCTGTGTGTGTGTGTGCTTAGATATATGCATGTGAATATGTATGTGTGTGTATGTGTACATATATATATATATATATAACTAATGTAGGATAAAATTTTTTTCAAGAAAAAAATTTTATCAATGGCCAGTATATCAAAAAATACCTTTAAAGGTTAAATTTATAAGTAATTTACAAAATAAGGGCAAAAGAAAAATTCTAATGCCAAATATGCTGCAAAAAAGACAAAATTGTCAATAACCATTATAATTTATGCGTCTCGAAACAAACCGATAGAAATTTCTAAAAAATCCGTTATTACCATATTGGTCCCAATTTCGGGGTTAATTCATAAGAATTTTCACCTCTTCAGTGATAAATACGTGAGATATAAGTGAAATATTTACTCATACCCATGGAAAATTATTTATATATATATATACACATACACACACAAGGTGATATCAAATAATTCAAAGAGAACATGTGTAGACTAAAGAGGAATGAAGGTAGTAAGCTCCACTGGATGTGCAGCATCAATGTGCATAAATGACAAAGTGCAAATGTGTTGAGAGAAAAGTCAGGCATAAAAGGAATCAAATGCAGCATGCAAGAGAGGATACTACATTGGTTTGGACAAGTGATGCATATGAATGACGATTGCTGTATAGAGAAATGCCAATCAATGAAAGTGGGCGATGCCCATGAATAGGAAACCCAGGAAGACATGGGATGAAGTAGTGGGGGGGGGTGATCTCAGGATGTTGGGGCTCGTGAACGAAATGACAATGGACTGGGATGTCTGACAATATGAGGTTCTTGAGAAAACTCACCCACTTCAGCAAACCTGAGTTCTAGAAGCATTGTGCTTCACCCACACATAACAATAAAATTTTCACGCACCCCCATCCCAACAAATCAAACTACATCTCCTCCCCCTCCCAAACTGTATCTCTTCTCTTGCTCACATTTCCTCTTCATACTCTATGATTATCTCCCACTCACCAATCCAGTCCTCACTACTCTGCTCATTACTGTATCATTACTTCTCCATCCCTTCTCTCTCAATATACCCAGATTCTCACCAATCACAGCATTCCCCACATCCACTCCCTATTTCATGGCAATACCCTGCTAATACCTGCCATCATTCATCCCTTTCTTCTTAACTCTATCAGTCCATCTATGCCCTAATCCTTGTTCCTTACGAATATACCCTATCACTACTGTCATCCTCTCCTGCTCTTGCTGTCTCCTGCTCTCTCTCTCTCTCTCTCTCTCTCTCTCTAGGTAACCTTGTCTCTCCTCGTCAGTGTCACACCTGTTTCTACCCTCATTCTTGATTAATTTCTTTCTCTATCTCTCCTCTTGCTCTCCTCTCTGGCTAGGTAACCATGTATCTCCTTTACAGCAGCACATCTTTTTCTGCCTTCCTCCTTGTTAACTCCCACTTTATCTCTCTATGTTTCACTCCCTCTCTTCTTCTCTCTTTCTCTGTCTCTCTCTCTGCCTATCTCTCTGGCTGAGTAACCATGTACCTCCACTACAGCAAAACATGTGCTTTTGTCTCTGTCACACTCTAACCTTTTATCACCTCCTCCAGTGCCCCCTCCCCTTGCAAAGATTGTCTTGCAAAGTTACTTGGTGATACAGTGCAGGTGCCATTTAAAAAGTGATTGGCATTTGGAAGGGCATGCCAAAAACCATGCCAAAACAGACACAGAAGCATGGTGCATACTCCTGCCTGGCCAACTCCAGTCAAACTGTCCAACTCAGGCCAGTGTGGAAGGAGGACATTAAACGATGATGATGATGATGACAGATAGGCACATAAGTGCAAAACAAGGTGGAATAAATAGTACTCAAATACCAAAGACAGAGTAATATACTTTATTATTAAAGCTGCAAAATATTCACAGAACTGTTTTCCAGTTTTATGTTCCCATTCATTGGACAGTTTTGATGAATACAGTCTGACAAACAGGAACGTGAAACCGAGTAAGAGTTGTATGAATATTTTGTAGTTTTAATAATATATATATATATATATATATATATATATATAGGTCACTTCAGAAATGTAACCACATGTGGATTGTGGGCAATTTTTCCCCCTTGCTCTTTGAACTTTCCTCTTTCCAGTGAAGTGCTATGCTCAAAATGTTAACAACTCTCTCCTTTCACCAAGCAATCAAATTAATATATTTCTTGTGCTTGTCCTCACATTCATTTTATTCTTTTTTCTCTGATTTTTGTTTGTTCTTTGAATTGACTACACTCACACAAACACACATATATATGGAAATAATTGAGATTCAGTTCAATTAGGTATCTAAGTTGAAGCACCAATCAGTGTGGTATTATCCATACAACTCAAAGTAAGGTGAATAAAATCAAAACAAGCAACAGGATATCAAGATGTGATGCAGTACAACTGTTTCAAGCAGCTCCATTTAATTGAACAATGCAATCATTACATCAATTAAAATACACACACACACACACACACACACATATAATAAAAAATACACATTAAGGACAGGACATCATCAGCATGGCATCGAGCTTCTCAGTAATTTGTCAGTTCTTATTTGGTATTACTGCCCTCCAAGACAAGTTGGACATATATAACTCAGGCATTTCACTTTGGGCAGAGAATTTATTGTCTGGGTATTCTTTCTCATGAAATGGCATTTGGATAATAAGGAGAGGAAGAAGCTCTAATGCTCTTAAAATATGAATGCGGAAACGAATTTTTCCTGCCTCTAAAACTAAAGCTTACTTGCAACGGTAACACAATAACTAATATAACATCTTCTTTCTAAAGACAACTATGACATTAAAACAAGAAATCTTTGAAACCAGAATATGCAGTAGGATGAGAAACTGGTGAAGTTAATAGAAATGTCCTATAAGAGAACGAAGATATGTTCTTTTGATATTTTCACTGAAAAAAACTTGATAACGCATGCAGTATTTATACACACACAAACACGCACACACACATAACTACATTTATACATTTACATACATATAAACAATATATCACTCTTTATATATTACTCTTTTATTTGCTTCAGTCATTTGACTGTGGCCATGCTAGAGCACTGCCTTTAGTTGAACAAATCAACCCCAGGACTCATTCTTTGTACTTATTCTACCTTGTACTTATTCTATCGCTCTCATTTGCTGAACTGCTGAGTTATGGGGGATGTAAACACACCAGCATCAGTTGTCAAGTGATAGTGGGGGGACAAACACAGACACACATATTATATATATATATATATATAATGTTGAAGCATTCCTGTCACAATCTGAACCTGATGAATGCTTAAATGCAAGAAAGTATACTAGTTCAATGAGAATAAACATTTAATATTTAATTTTCAATATTTCATTTGTTCAATAAGACAATCAATATTTCATTTCTTTCTTACTATATATTCTACATTCTATATCCTATATTAATATTAGCCAAAGATAAACCTCTGTACCTGGCTTTCATTGACATGGAGAAAGCCTCTGACAGGGTCCCCAATCCCTTATCTTGTGGTCAATGAGGAAACTAGGGATAGATGAATGGTTAGTGAGAGCTGTGTGAGCCATGTACAGAGACACTGTCACTAAGGTGAGGGTTGGCAACAAGTACAGTGAAGAATTCCAGGTAGAGGTAGGGGTCCACCAACGTTCAGTCCTATTTATCATAGTCCTCCAAGCAATAACAGAGGAATTCAAGACAGGATGCCTCTGGGCACTCCTCTAGGCTGATGACCTTGCTCTAATTGCTGAGTCACTATCAGAACTAGAGAAGTTTCATGTGTGGAAGCAAGGATTAGAACTGAAGGGCCTTAGAGTCAACTTAGCTAAAACCAAAGTACTAATAAGTAGGAAGGTAGACAAATCACAAATCCCTTCAGGTAGATGGCCCTGCTCGATCTGTAGTAAAGGCATAGGTAGAAACTCTATAATATGTACTCAGTGTAAGCTATGGACACATAAGAGGTGCAGCAATGTCAAAGGAAGGCTAACTAAGAAGATAGTTTTTGTATGTGGCAGATGCTCAGGAGCAATAATCACTGAAAATGTGCAGAGAACAACTTCTGCCACATTCCAGGGAGAAAAACTAGAAGTAGTTGATAGCTTCCATTACCTACATGAGCAAGTCAGTAGTGGGGGAGGGTACTCTGAAAGCGTAACTGCTAGAATAAGAATAGCCTGGGAAAACTTCAGAGAGCTCTTACCTCTGCTGGTGACAAAGGGCCTCTTGCTCAGAGTAAAAGGCAGGCTGTATGACGCATGTGTACGAACAGCCATGCTACATGGCAGTGACACATGGGCCATGACTGCTGAGGATATGCGTAAGCTCACAAGAAATGAAGCCAGTATACTCCGATGGATGTGTAATGTCAGTGTACATACTCAGCAAAGTGCAAGTACCTTGAGAGAAAAGTTGGACCTAAGAAGCATCAGTTGTGGTGTGCAAGAGAAACGATTGCACTGGTATGGTCATGTGGTGAGCATGGATGAGGATAGCTGTGTGAAAAAGTGCCACACCCTAGTGGTTGAGGGAACCTGTGGAAGAGGTAGACCCAGGAAAACCTGGGATGAGGTGGTGAAGCACGACCTTCAAACATTAGGCCTCACCGAGGCAATGACTAGTGACTGAGACCTTTGGAAATATGCTGTGCATGAGAAGACCCGGCAAGACAAGTGAGACCATAACCTGTGGCCTTTACCAGGGGTGTAGCCAGTCCACTTATGCATACCTTTCCTATGGACACAAAACTCTGCTTGTGGAGACCTGTTGAGTCAAGTGAAATTGAAATCAAAATTGAATTCGAAATTGAACCAAATTCGACTGGCACCCATGCCAACCTTCCTTCATTGGACACTAAACTCTGCTTGCAAAGACCTTTTGGGGCAAGTGAAATCGAACCAAATTCAATGACTGGCACCCGTGCCAGTCGGTCACTAACAGCTTCATCCGAGCAGGATCACTGCCAGAGCAGCTGCCTGGCTTCTGTGCCGGTGGCACGTAAAAAGTACTATGTAAGCGTGATCGTTACCTGTGTTGCCTTTCTGGCACTTGTGCCGGTGGCATGTGAACAAAACATTTGAGTGAGGTCATTGCCAGTGCCACTGGACTGACTCCTGTGCAGGTGGCACATAAAAAACAGCATTTGAGTGTGGCCATTGCCAGTACCACCAGACAGACCCTCGTGCCGGTGGCATGTAAAAGCACCCACTACACTCTCAGAGTGGTTGGCATTAGGAAGGGCATCCAGCTGTAGAAACTCTGCCAGATCAGATTGGAGCCTGGTGCAGCTATCTGGTTCACCAGTCCTCAGTCAAATCGTCCAACCCATGCTAGCATGGAAAGCAGACGTTAAATGATGATGATAATAAATAACATATAAAAAACATACAGAGTTGGAATTCCTTTGAGTAATATATTATTTTATACACAATCATACAAACCCCTTTGTATATATATATATATATATATATATATATAATATATATATATATATATATATATATATATATATATATATACGATGGGTTTCTTTCAGTTTCTGTCTACCAAATCCACTGCTAACAAGGCTTTGGTTGACCCAAGGCTGTAATAGAAGATACATGCCCAAGGTGCCATGCAGTGGGACTGAACCCAGAACCATGTGGTTGGTGAGCAAGCTACTTACCTTACTCCTGCACCTACATCACACTGTCATCACACAGGATATTCTCTTTATTATTTCTAAAACTCTTTATATCAGAAAATATATGAACAACTGTGTTGGCAACACTGGCACCAGTACCACTGCTGTAGCAACCATTGCTGCCACCATTACCACCACCACCACCACCACCACCACCATCAAACTTTACTCTCTTTTTCATACAGATATATATTGGATAGTTCATCAAAGCAACATCTCTCTCTAAATTTCTATTATACTATTACATCTCATCTGTGAATCTCACTATTTTCAGATCTTCATTCCAAGTTCTTCCTTATTCTGCTTCCAGCAGACTACCCTCATCTTTTTTACACAGAATTCATAACCACTAAACACTAGATTAGTTTTGATGAAATAATTTTGAGACAATATTTACCTGGTGTATTTCTTCTGTAAATATTCCAATCACCCACACAATAAGAAACCATTCTAGATAAAAAATCTGAGGTTTCAGCTCAACAAGTAACACATAGCTATAGAGGCCAAGGAAAATTATATAAAATATCTGAAAGAAAAAAAGAATTTGAGAAAAATTAAATTTATTGTCGCAAGGATTTGATGACAAATACTTGATTATATTCAAACAAAGGGAACACATGAGAAAAGATTAAAAACTGAAAACCCATTTTTATTTTCTCTCATGTGTTCTTTTTATATCTGCTGTGTTTAAATGTAAACAATAAACTAGAAGGGTGTAAGTAAAATTGTCAAAATCTATGCTTTGAGCATGTATAAATGTGAATGCGTGCGTACATGAATATGTGTGTTCTTTTGTATGAAGGTACATAAGTGTATGGGTGTCTGCATGTCAGCACAATCATGAACATGAGTATATGTGTGTATATGTATGTATATGTGTATGTCTTGATATATCTGTACATATGTAAATGTGTGTGTATATGTGTGCATATTGTCTGTGTATATGAATATTTACATATGTGTACTTTCTATCAAATGAAACACAGTTTTGTTGTTAAGAAGATCATTTTGTAATCCTGCTGCCACAGGTTCAATCCTACAACATGGAATCTTGAGCAAGTATCTTCTACCATAATCTCAGAGCGACCAAAACAGGGTGAGTAAATTTTATGTTATGAGAAAGAAACAAAGTTTTAATATTTCAAACTCTTCTCCTTCTTTACAGAGAGAAAGGGAAGGAGAGAGAGAGAGAGAGAGAGAGAGAGGAAGATAGAGAGATTATCATTTTGTTTAGCTTCATAATTATTAATGCAGATACAAATAAAGGGGAGAAATAACAACTGGAACATTCATTGTTGGAGCCTAAAGAGGAGAAACCTAAAGAGGAGAAGTGAATGATGGTGTTTAGTATATGAGAGGAACTGAATATCCAGAAAGGAACAGAGGCTGTATTTTTACAATTCTAAGGATTAAAATGCTACAAAAATGGAATTATTAAAATAGCAATTAAAACTATTTTCTCTTTAACTAAGACAGTGAAGTAATATTAATTTCAAATTTTGGTACAAGGCCAGCAATTTCAGGGATGAGTAAGTCAATTACATTGATTGACCCCAGTGCTCAACTGGTACTTATTGACCTCAAAAGGATGAAATATAAAGTCAACCCTGGCTGAATTTGAACTCTGAATGTAAAAACAAGAAATGTCACAAAGCATTTTGCCCAGTGCAGCAACGATTCTGCTCGCTCACCACTTTAGACAATGAAGTAATATTAATTTCTGAGGTATAAGGGATCAAAGGTTAGGGGCTGGTGTAGTCATTTAAAACAGCACCAGCATTTGACTGATACATTATATTACTGACCCCAGAAGGATGAAGGATGAATATAGAATGAAGAAAGGCTCTAACTAAAATCATCTGATTGTCTGATTTTCATCTAATTCTATCAAGAAATATTAAAAACAAATTAACTCATTTAAATATGCTCACATTTCAGTGAAGTTTAATAGCCAAAATACCTTCTCAAAAATCTTCAACCTTATTCATTTAGTTTTAACCTTAAATCTTTGTCCTTATTCATCTAGTTTTAAAGGTGTTATTCAAAAGAAGGGCAGTGAGAAATTGGAAGAAGAAATTGAGCACTTTAGTAAAATTTGTTTTAAAAAGGTAATATTTTCTTTTCTCTTAAAATTTATTTGAAAGGAAAATTTACCCACACAAAGAAACATTTAAAATATTTACGTGTTGGTACATACCAAATTGCTCAAAAACTTTATGATAGGAGCATTATAAAATGATGCACATCTGCAGAACATACGGCAACATCTTCCACATGGCTTGCAACAACATCTAGATATGAATTAGAATCATTTATTTTACTAATTAATAATAAATTGCAAATAATTTTGTGTGTGTGTGTGTTATACCATCTAATCATAAAATATACAATTGTAACATGAAAACCATCTCTAACAGACAAGCAGGTAACTAAAACCATCCCCTTGTCACTATACATCACTGATGCAGCCAAATCTCATAGGCTCAAATCATTCATGTGCAGCAGCAAAATCAAACAATGTGAACATTTGGTAAACCTCATCCAATTTCACTAATTGGAGCAGATTATGCCCATCACAGTAACAATCTATTTCAGCACATCATATCAGATCTTAATCTAGATAACTCCAGCAGTACCATATCTACTCTTGTGTGGATATACACTCTGCCAGTTAGTCTGTTTGCCATTCCTTCAAGTACAGCACCAAAAATAACGAATAACAACGCTGGAGTGAGTACATAGCCTTGCTTTACACTATGGGTGACTGGAAAGTGGGATGAACTGTCACTTCCAAGAGAGAATGTGGAAAACATACTATTATGAACCCACTTGAATATCTCCACAAATATATCAGGACACCCATATCTTTTGAGAATGGTTTATAAGCTTTGCTCTCTACATGGTTGAAAACCTTTATAAATTTAAGAAATATGACAAAAAGTGAGACCTGTTATTCTATTAACTTTACTTGAATTACTTACAAGGTGAAAATCATATTGCTCTATATTTGTCAGTAGGTCCAGGCTAGTAATTTAGAAATTTTCAAGGAGACACTCCAAATCCTCACAAAAAATTCTTCAGGAACAGTTTAATAGCTTTCTAAAATGTTGCTACTAACACTTTATGATAGCATGTTTCTTGGTGCAGATATGCAAGTCAGCCTTACTCCTCATTAGTGTGTTACCATCTTTCAGGAGATTGTGCACCTCTTTCTCAATGATATAGAAGAACTTCACATTTTGAAAATCAGCAATGGTATGAACTTCATCCAGCTTCTTATCCCACCGTCTGATAGAGCACTTCCTATTGACGAAAAGATTTTCTGTCTTTGAGTGAAGCTGGTAGTAAGCTGTGTATCCCATACATTAAAAACAGATTAGTGGTGCCTTCAACGTTTTGATAACAGTTGTTCTATCTCTGTCAGTCAGCATACATTTTGAGAAACTGAATGAGGCAGCAGCTACTCAGAAGACTCTCTCTTCAGCTGAACCTATCAAGCTGGTGCAGTGTAAGGTAGCACTTTTAATTGGTTGGTCATATTCACTGAAATTACATGTTTCTACATTTTCTTACGTTGCTGACATTCAGTTATTCTGGTGCAATTTTGCTGATTTTTCTTACACTTTCATCTCACAAATTTGTTGAAAAAAAGCTGCAATAATTATGCACCAACGCAATACTATATAAATACTTGAATGATTTGTGAAGAACACTACATAATAGTTGATGCTATGGCTGTGTAACTAAGGAATTCCCAGCTATGTAGTTTTGGGGTCAGCCCCACTGTGTAGCACATTGAGTAAGGGCCTTCTATTATAGCCATAAGCTGACCAATGCCTCATACACTATAGTGAATAAATTTGATGGACAGAAACTGTTTTTTCCTTTTGCTAAACAGTGTGTGTGTGTGTGTGTGTGTGTTATACCATCTAATCATAAAATATACAATTGTAACATGAAAACCATCTCTAACAGACAAGCAGGTAACTAAAACCATCCCCTTGTCACTATACATCACTGATGCAGCCAAATCTCATAGGCTCAAATCATTCATGTGCAGCAGCAAAATCAAACAATGTGAACATTTGGTAAACCTCATCCAATTTCACTAATTGGAGCAGATTATGCCCATCACAGTAACAATCTATTTCAGCACATCATATCAGATCTTAATCTAGATAACTCCAGCAGTACCATATCTACTCTTGTGTGGATATACACTCTGCCAGTTAGTCTGTTTGCCATTCCTTCAAGTACAGCACCAAAAATAACGAATAACAACGCTGGAGTGAGTACATAGCCTTGCTTTACACTATGGGTGACTGGAAAGTGGGATGAACTGTCACTTCCAAGAGAGAATGTGGAAAACATACTATTATGAACCCACTTGAATATCTCCACAAATATATCAGGACACCCATATCTTTTGAGAATGGTTTATAAGCTTTGCTCTCTACATGGTTGAAAACCTTTATAAATTTAAGAAATATGACAAAAAGTGAGACCTGTTATTCTATTAACTTTACTTGAATTACTTACAAGGTGAAAATCATATTGCTCTATATTTGTCAGTAGGTCCAGGCTAGTAATTTAGAAATTTTCAAGGAGACACTCCAAATCCTCACAAAAAATTCTTCAGGAACAGTTTAATAGCTTTCTAAAATGTTGCTACTAACACTTTATGATAGCATGTTTCTTGGTGCAGATATGCAAGTCAGCCTTACTCCTCATTAGTGTGTTACCATCTTTCAGGAGATTGTGCACCTCTTTCTCAATGATATAGAAGAACTTCACATTTTGAAAATCAGCAATGGTATGAACTTCATCCAGCTTCTTATCCCACCGTCTGATAGAGCACTTCCTATTGACGAAAAGATTTTCTGTCTTTGAGTGAAGCTGGTAGTAAGCTGTGTATCCCATACATTAAAAACAGATTAGTGGTGCCTTCAACGTTTTGATAACAGTTGTTCTATCTCTGTCAGTCAGCATACATTTTGAGAAACTGAATGAGGCAGCAGCTACTCAGAAGACTCTCTCTTCAGCTGAACCTATCAAGCTGGTGCAGTGTAAGGTAGCACTTTTAATTGGTTGGTCATATTCACTGAAATTACATGTTTCTACATTTTCTTACGTTGCTGACATTCAGTTATTCTGGTGCAATTTTGCTGATTTTTCTTACACTTTCATCTCACAAATTTGTTGAAAAAAAGCTGCAATAATTATGCACCAACGCAATACTATATAAATACTTGAATGATTTGTGAAGAACACTACATAATAGTTGATGCTATGGCTGTGTAACTAAGGAATTCCCAGCTATGTAGTTTTGGGGTCAGCCCCACTGTGTAGCACATTGAGTAAGGGCCTTCTATTATAGCCATAAGCTGACCAATGCCTCATACACTATAGTGAATAAATTTGATGGACAGAAACTGTTTTTTCCTTTTGCTAAACAGTGTGTGTGTGAGTGTGTGTGTGTATGCACATGCATGTGTGTGCATTTTTGTGTTTGTGTTTCAGTGTTTTAAATTGTTTATATTCCTGTAACATAGCATTTCAGCAAAACATGACATATTAAGAACCAAACTTGAAATAAGTAATGACATCAGTTTGATTGACTAAACCCTTCAAAGTGGTGCTCCAGCATGGTTACAGTTCAACAACTGGAATAAGTAATTAAGTATAATCTTTAAAGTTCAGAGTTTTAGAAAGTAAAGTGTTTCATGAATTACACGAAACTGTGCAGTTATGTGTTATGAAGTTGATCAACAAATGAATTTATCCCTGGATAAGATACTAATCCATTGTAAATGACTTACTTTGCTCAGTGGAACACCTCTTTTTAAATGGAGCAATATTGAATTGGCTTACCAAGAAATAAACACACACAAACACATGCATTTCCGTGTTTAGAAATATTCATTAAAATTTTCACACAAATACAAGAAAAGAAATAAAATAATAAAATTAAAGATGTAGAATATTCACTGTTTTCTGGCATAGACGTAGAATTTTTCAGATCAAAATTTGCAGCCATAAAAGTTAGGTTGACCTCTACACTAAGTTGAGTTTGGAGGACCAAAAATTCCATATGAAATGCAGCAGGATTTGAAAAGATAGTGAAGCTGTTTCAATGTTTACATGTTTAGACTATGTGCTATGCTGAGTTATTTGTCAGAAAATATAGTCAAAGAAACAATATTCTGCACTGACACAGCAACAAGTCAAAATTTCATTAAATAGTAGCTTGTCAATTGATTCAACCCTAATATATAGATGGTACTTATGTTAGCAATCACAGAAAACATTTGAAAATCAAAATTTTGGCCAGTGGAAAGCATAACAGTCTTGTTTCATCATTAGGTTAAAAGTGTAATACTCAGACATATGTGATGACTGGAAGAATGATATTGTAAAGAGTTGGTGTTACAGGGAGAGTAGATGAGAGAATTAGTAGCAAGTCAGGCTACATAATGGTGATATTTAAGTGAATAAGTAGAAACTGCTAAGACTAGTGATAATCGGCATCACAAGTGGAATAAGTTAGTTTGCCAAGAGACATGGGGAGGGTCTGACATTTTCTGAAGTAGTAAACATGAAGACAGTTTTTCGAAATCAGTGACAGTAGTTACTAGAAAAACCCATAAGTATTTGCAAACAGGTCTTCCTTTTCATCGTAAACCAGTGATTACCATGTGTTGACAAGAGGCAAACACCTCAAAACTGCAGTCCATACGTATCACTTAGGCTTACGAGAGAGGGATGACCTCCCTTTGCAAATACCATAAGAGCACAGATAGTGTGCCTAAAGCCAGCTGGAGACGATGATATCCTGGGGCTAATAGCTACAGTAACACCCACCCTTAGTGGTTAGCCATATTGATGGCTAGTACACTTTACGTTGTCAAGCGGTTACTGTTTACATCTCGTTCAGAGATTTATTATTGCTAAACATTCTTAATAAGGAATTAAATGTGTTGTGTGTCCTGAAGTCAGTAACATCTATGGGAGAGGGTCAATAATTGGTATGTTAGGTCTCAAATGAAAGGATATTTGCAAGTCAGAGACAAATCAACAACAATGGATGACATGTAGTAAAAAAAATTTCAGATGTGACAAGTGGTACTATGTATGATTAATATCTTCTTGATAATCATAAAAAGAAATACAACTTACGATTTGTTGGTTTCTTTATTGTTGTCCTGCAAATATGAATGGAGGTATAACTTACGAATATGTAATAGTTCTGTTTTATTATGTTTTGTTGTCTACATGTTAAGGTATCATCATCATCAGCATCATCATTTAGCGTCCGCTTTCCATGCTAGCATGGGTTGGACGATTCAACTGGGGTCTGGGAAGCCAGAAGGCTGCACCAGGCTCAGTCTGATCTGGCAATGTTTCTACAGCTGGATGCCCTTCCTAACGCCAACCACTCCGTGAGTGTAGTGGGTGCTTTTTACGTGCCAGACGGGGCTGGCAAACGGCCATGGTTGGATGGTGCTTTTTACGTGCCACCGGCATGGGGGCCAGGCGAGGCTGGCAACGGCCACGATCGGATGGTGCTTTTTACATACATATATATATATATATACACTCAAAAAAAAATTTATCAATGGCCAGCATATTAAAAAATACCTTTAAAGGTTAAATTTATAAACAACTTTATAATATAAGGTATATTTACAGTTAATATTATCACAGTAATATCCTCAGATTTCTGGTAATGTTATATCTATAACGTGTTTAAGCTTCCATATTTAAGCTTTCATTGTAACTATAGACTTTGTATGATAAGAACTGAATTTATTATTTTAATACTGGAACATAAAGAGAATGTTGCAAGTAAGAGGTGTCAGCCATCTCATGTGATCAAACTGAAATGCTTGACAGGAGATCCAATTTTTCCTGTCAATATATCCAATGCAGAATAATATTCTAATAGTGTTCTGGTTACAGTGACTCTCCTGCAAAAGAGTTGCATATATTGCTTCAATCAAGTCAGAAGCTAAGAAAATGGAACTTGCAACATGTTCAGATAAAATTGGTCTCTTGATAGAAACGTTTTATAACAAAAATTTGATGATTCTAATTTTAAATGTTGCAAGACATAGTATTTTGATAAGAAAACCAATATATTTGTACTAATATGTCATCAAAGAATTTTACGACAATACTATTATGATAATATTTCTGAGATTATTAGTAATCAGAAGCTATGACAGTAATAAAGTAACAGACATTACCTGCTTGTCCTTGTCATGAAAATGTATAAAAAATATAAACAATGGACACAATATACAGAGTAGCAACTGAAAGAAGAATAAAAATAAGAAACTGTTATTTTCATTAAAAAAAACGGAGAAATATTCAAGGATGCACTTAATATAAAAACCTGATAGTAAAGTTGGTATCAATATATAAAATAATGAAAATCAATTGAAAATTGACAGTGAACAATGCAACTTGAAATGAATATGATGTTGGCAGAATAATGTCAACTCTGGACCTGTTGATACAATAATACCAAGTTGAGTATCATTCTTCATCTATTGCCATTATAATGACAACAGTGGATATGTCACAGTAATACCATAATGAGATCCTCTCTACTGCATTATGTGGTCTTCTCATTAAAATAGGGAATTTTCAAGAAGCATTCTTAGAAAGATCTCTCTTGATACATTTATTTGGTTTGTGTTTGCTTATGGAATTAACAATAGATATCAGGTATCCATTGGTCTCAAGAACCTTTAGGAACTGAGCAACATGTGCAACCTGGCTGCTGTTGTCACTGTATCTTTGGTGTATCCATGCAATCTCATTATGTAAATAGCTCATCTTAGCCCTGATGTGGAAAGCTGACCTGTAATGGATGAAGAGGTCCTGGCAAGTTGATTTGTGGTAGAACACCATGTCAATTTTTCTCCATTATCTGTGACATTTAACTGAATGTCTAGCTAAGAGGGAGAACCATCGCTGTTTGAGTCTCCAATGGTGAAGCTAATGAGTTGGTCCACCTTACTGAGATTCTTTAGCATTGTGGAAGTGTCCTCGTGGAATGAAGTGAGCATGAGGATCTCATACATATGAATGGTGTAAAAGGCATATGAGTGGCAGATACTGAGTACCCTACACTCCAGTTGGTTTAAGTAAGTAATAGCAACCAGGCCTGAGATGTTCAGCCCCTATAGACAGGACTGAACACTATATGTGTTTCCAAGGAAATCACAATGTGTGTTGGTGACAACAACTGACAGTATCTGGTAGACGTTGGCTGAAATAAATCTGAAACATATAAGGAGGTGACACATTTCATGATCAGTTCAACCATGGTAAGGGCAGGAACAAAGAAGTGTAGTGAGACCATGTTTAAGCTGAAGGTATATCTGTTATATCTGAAGGTATCAGAGATGGCCAGTGGCTCCAATAAAAGCATCATATGTCACCAACACCATCTTCTACCATCACCATGTGAAAAGACATCAAAACGACCAACGGTTGGAGAGTTGCTGCTAATCCTAATGCTGGGCAGTTTAAATAAAATAACAAAATTGATGTAACTAGACATTTTAAATTGTTTCCTTCTGAGGATGGGCCTTTGCACCTAAAATGTAAAAGTTTTTTGTAACACTTTCTGCCTTGTTAGAAGCTTTCTTTATTTTCCTTTTCTGCTTCTGTACTGCCATGCTTTAAGTGAGCTGCAACACTCATATATGTAATTGTAATTCATTGTCTAGTGTCAAAGGTAGTAACTTTTTTTTGGTTTACTCACAAGTATCCTCCTTCATTAAATTTAAACTTAAGATTAAAATTATAATAATTATGGAAATCTCATCACACAAACAGAAGTAGGAAATACTTTTGTATGTTAAGGGAGAAAGGAGTACAGTCAAGTCTGATGAAAATGAATTCAACCAACTTGCTTGCTTTTGAGTAATTTTGAATCTATTGGTAACATAAAATAGCTGTATTCTACACCTTTAATTGTGTGTGTGTGTGTATGCAAGCATGCATTTATATGTGCATTAATGCATTAACCGTATTCTACACTTGTAAACATATATAAATTAATTACATATTCATTATGATGAGTGCTCCATATTCATTCAACAGATATGTAGATAATTAAAGAGAAACAAAAAGAGCATAATTAATTTAATTAACCATCAATGAATTGCTAGTTATTATTTCAATGGGTTGAAGATTGGCAATAATAACTTTGATAGCATCTGACATCAGCTAAATAAAGTAAACTATATTATAGATGTACTTATCATATTGCATATGTAAACTATATAATAAAGAAAAAATAATGTATATATAATATGTGTATACATGTATCATGTGTCCTACATGATACATGTAAACAATATAATATACAGATTTGAATATTTTTAAAGAGTGTGATACATGTAATCATGTAATCTGTGCATGTGTAGAATATACATGTGTAAAATATGATGCATGTAAGTTAGATAATACATGACCCAAATAAGACATGTAAGTTTTATATGAGAATTTAAGTTCTCTACCTTCAAAATGTTGGTCTTTTTACAAATTTTTCCCCTCCAAATTTTTCCCAACAAAGATTGACAAGCAGCCTGGGACACAAATTTCTTATTGTTAATATTAAATGCTATTTGCATGCATGAAGCATCATTCCAAGTTTTCCGTCGTAGCAGCAGTAAATCTAATGTCCGTTTTTCATCCGCGTAGTAACATTCAGTCAAAATTCCAATGGCACGTTCTTCATAAAGACTAAAATTAACAGAAAAATCAGTATTTATAAAAGTTCCAAATCAAATGAAAGAGAGAATATTTACATATTTATAATCAACCAACAATAACTTCAATATTGATTGGAGAAAAACTCTTGTGCATACTAAGTTGCCACTGTGATTCTCAGTTTTTATTTAGCATATAGACATTTTTAACAATGTCAGCATCAACAATTATCCACCTATCCATACATATTTTTATATATATACTCACTCAGCATGTTCCTGTAGTTGGATCCTTCTGTCATAATCTTTACACTTTGTTTTCAGGAATTCGAGCACATTATTTGCAATTAGAGCAGATGGTAAAGCGCCCTAGTAAAATGACAATTGTATCAAAATACTAAATGTGAACACATTTAATCACAATATGCATAAGACAAATGAGAATTAAGTAATATCCAGCTGGAAAGGATGCTAGCGTTTCTTTCAGGTAACTGAATGTTTGCTTCTTTTACTAAACAGTTAGGTGAAGAGAGCCATACAAAATGAACTATCTTCCTCTGAGATTTAATGACAAGAATATATTTTAATTAATTGAATCTATCAATTGAACAACTTGGTTAAAGTTAATTGTTATCAATATTCTCATTAGGTACCTTGCTAATTATTCTATATTAATTGACTGAATCCATTTGCATTATTTTCAATCTATTTCTAATGCTAGTACCATATTTCCTAAGCTAGTAGTCTTTACAGAGAGATTATAATAATAATGAAATTATTGTATACAGTGCTCAGGTGCACCACAACTTGTCAGAAAGTGCGTATAAAGTATATGCAGTAATGTACAAATGTCTGGAAAGTGAACAATGTATGAGTCAGATACATGCTTGTGTGTGTATGGAGGGGAGAAAATCAGGTGTAGTGTTGGCGAATCTCAGAAAGCATGGATGTTTTGAAGAATGCAGTGCTCCGATAACTAACAACTGATGCCAACAGTTTGTTCCATGCTTCAGCAACTCTCAGTGTGAAAAAATGTTTCCTAAAGTCATGGGAGCTATGCTGTTTTCTGACTTTGTAAATATGCCCACGGGTGTTAGACGGGTGGAGTTTGAAAAGGTGCTCAGAGTTATTGTTTGTAAGATGGTTAATAATTTTATGGGTGTCTGCCAAGTTAGCTGCCAGACATCGGAGCTTCAATGTATCCATGCCCAGGGAAATAAGGCGTTCAGAATATGGCAAATGCCTGATGGAGGGTATTCTTTTGGTTGCACGTCGCTGAACGGCTTTCAGACGATTAATATCCTGGGCAAGATAGGGGTTCCAGACCGGTGATGCAAATTCCAGGTGAGGTCTTACCATAGCTATATAAAGCCGCAGATAGATAGCCAGAGAGCAGCTCACAAAGGACTTGGTGAGTGATGCCAAGACACCCCTCAGCCTTCTTGGCAATTTTAGCAATGTGTTTTGTCCAACACAAATCGCTGTCGACAATAACACCCAGGTCATGTTCACACAAAGACTTTTTGAGATTAGTGTTGTGGAGGGAGTAAGTGGACGCTGGGTTTCTCCTCCCAAAATGCATGGTGGTACATTTGTCCACAGCCAGCTTGAGTTGCCAGTCCATGATCCACTGCTGCATCGTGTCCAGGTCTGCTTGCAATAGAGATCTATAGTGTACAGGATCTGACCTCTTTATTTTGAGGTACAGCTTGATGTCATCTGCATATTTCAGCACTGTGGCATTCTTTAAGTTGGCATCTATGTCATTAACATATACAACAAATAAAAGGGGGCCAAGAACAGATCCCTGTGGTACACCAGATGTCATCTCATAGGGTGAAGAGTGCTGTCCTAGAACTGTGACAACCTCTTTTCGGCTGAAAATAAAGGACTACGCCCAATGCAGAGAGTTTCACCATAAGTCTTTTGTGTGGCACAGAGTTAAAAGCCTTAGCAAAGTCCAGGTAAACAACATCCACCCAGGATCCGTGATCAGTGATTTGGGTAATGTCCTCAAGAAACTCGATGAGTTGATTACAGCAGCTGGAGTTAGGAATAAATCCAAATTGTGATGGCTGGATGAGGCTGTGAGACTTCCAGAAGTTCCAGAGGGTTTCCCTGACACAGGATTCCATCAGTTTGGTGATGCAGCTAGTAAGACTAATGGGGCGACAGTTGACAGGCGATGTGCAGTCACCTTTTTTGAACAGAGGGATAACACTGGCAGTTTTCCACTGCTCTGGAGTAACACCATTGTCAAGACAGAATTGGAAGAATAGAGAAAGTTGGCTTAGAAGAAAGTACCCACCGCGTTTGAGAAGTAGGTATGTAACACCATCGAGACCAGGAGAGGCATAGTTGCGTTTATTCTTAAGGTGGCGTTGTAGCATTGCTGGTGTAAATTGCATAGTAGATATAGAGTCCGGTGTCAGTGGTGATGAAGATGGAACATTTTGGTCTTCGACAGTAAAGACACCGGCATAGCATCCAGCAATGATTTCTGCACATTCTTTGGGATTGCCAGTAATCTGTCCTGTGTGGTGATTGCGAAGGGGACCAACTGGAGAGTGAGGTCTCTGCCTTGAGTGCATATACTTCCAGAACATTTTGCTGTCAGGGTTGGTTGCAATGCGTTTTTTGTCACCCGCTTGAAGTGGTTGGCTGACCTATTGTGCTTTTCCTGTTGATCTCTGATTTGTGCAATTTGTATTCCTGTTCAGCATTACGGCATTCTTTCCTGGCAAGTCGGACTGCTGCAGTCTCCCAAATTTCACTATTGGGTGGTTTTTTGTGCTTGCGTGGTACTGATGCTGCACATGCTGCCCATATTGAATTCAGAATGTTCTGGAGTATAGTGGCCACATCTCCAGAGGCATAAAATTCAAGCCAGTTTGGGTGTTGCAGCTCAGTACAATAAGAGCTCTAGTCTGCTTTATTCCAGTCAAAGCGGGCAGTTTGAAGATGGTTGTGGTTTTTGTTACAACCAATCAGAGACAAGTCGGCCATGATCATGGAATGATCGGAGTCACCTAAAGGTTCTTCAGTAGTGACACTAATGATTGTTTCAGGAGAAGCGGTAAGTAGCAGATCCAAAGTGTTGTTACCCTCTTGTGGAGGAGGTAACGACTTGGGACCAATTTGAATTCAGCACCAGTTCAAGGAAATTGTCTGCACTTTGCGGCCAACGGAAGGCCTCCCTGTCAATCTCAGGGAAATTGAAGTGGCCCGCAATATAAACGTATGTGGCTGTTTTTATGGCAGCAGCTCTGAGGATATCAAAACGCTGTGCGTCTTGACGATAATTATATCTTGCATAAGTACAAATTCTTGTTGAAGGAAGAGATATTTAATTCCATTCAATTCATAGAGCGAACATAGTGAAGTGGAAGGCAAAAGAGAACTTCAAACTTGAAATGGAACAGAGATTTAACTATAGACTGTAATAAATGTAATTTAGTGGTCAATTTGACTTGGCCATCTTCTCTTACAATATTTTCTCTTTAACCCATTCTTGCCGAAATTTTTCTAGTGAATGAAATTACCTGAAACTTCACATATACTATCATATTGACCTAAATAACAACTGGAAAGAATTTCGTTGAAATCTGTTTGACACAGACTGCATATGGATTAAGAACATGTTTCATTCTTTCATACAGATCATACACAAATCACAATTTGTATCGAGTATTTGTTTGATAGCCTTATAAATTAAGTGTCAGTTTAAACAGCCAATCGGCATGAATATGTTAAAGAATTACATAGACTATAAGCTATTCAGTTTGGTGTTCTACTATCTTGGTGTTTGAAATAACTTGTCTAAAGAAGAAACTGCTTGACGTGTAAGGTATCTAAGCAGTTGCTTTACTATCTTCAACATCTCAACTATCTTTTCAAAAATATCTTCAAAAAGAAGAAGCTTCCTTGGCTCAGCAGTATGTAGTCTGATGCTCTTTCAAAATAATAAATATGTAAATAACTATTTTATACTGTATTGCAACCTCAGAAGAAAATTAGGACAGCAAGGTGGCAGAAATGTCAAGGAATCAAATGTTTTACAATATTTTAGCATTTTTACTCTAAAGTTTGAGTTGAAGAACCAATATGGTTGACTGGTTAAGTGACTATACATGTCCTCTGAAAAAACTTGCCTTGTATCTAGACAAATGAGTCATTTATGTGGCTCTTACAACAAACCAACTTACCATGCCTTCTTTCCAAAATAGAAAAGCCATTTCTTTTCTGTTTAAATATAATGCCCATAAGAACAATTTTATTGCAATGTAAAAGCTATCTGAAATAAGAAGCAGACAAATAAAAAAATGTGATACAATTAATTCAAATATTAGGAATGAAAAGAAAACAGAAAACTGAAGGAAATTATTACAGATTTTATCAGACCATCTATTTTCTAAATTTGACTATTTTCTGGACTCCTTAGAAGCAAAACAAAAAGAAAATATGAAAAAAATTAACTTCAGAAATATTTAACTTAAATATTATGACATTATTCTACAACTTCTGCTAAATCAATGCATTAATATTGATCTCAAATTTTAGCACAAGGCCAGAAATTTAAGGAAAAGGTAAGGTCAACTTCAGCAGATTTTGAACACAGAGTATTAAGATGGCCAAAATGCATTCTGTCCAGCATGTTAATGATTTACCACCTTATTATCAATAATAATAATAATAATAATAATCCTTTCTACTAAAGGGTAGGGGGATAGTTAATTGCATCAAACACCAGTACTCAACTGGTATTTTTTTAATCAACCCTGAAAGGATGAAAGGCAAAGCCAACCTCAACGGAATTTGAGCTCAGAAAATAAGGATGGATGAAATACTGCTAAACATTTTGCCTGGTGTGCTGACAGTCCTACCAGCTCATTGCCTTAATAATAACAATAATAATAATAGTAATAATGGTTTCACATTTTGCCACAAGGGCAGCAATTTGGATGGAGAGGACAAGTCGATTACAGTGACCCCAGTGTTCAGCTGGTACTTTTATTTTATCAACACCAAAAAGATGGAAGGCAAAGTTGACCTCTGTAGAATCTGAACTCAGAATGGAGGGACGGGTGAAATGCCTCAAAGCATTTCATCTAATGTGCTAACAATTCTGCCAGCTCGCCACCTTTATACTTACTACAACTACTACTACTACTACTACTAGTAATAATAATAATAATAATAATAATAATAAACCTTTCTACTAAAAGTATAAAGCCTGGGAGGGGACTAGTCGATTACATCAACCCAAGTGTTTCACTGGTACTTCATTTATCAAACTCAAAAGGATGAAAAGCAAAGTCGACCTCAGTGTAATTTGAACTCAGAACATAAGGATAGACGAAATGCCACTAAGCATTTTGCCCAGCATGCAAACGTTTCAACCAGCTTACTGGCTTAATAATAATAATAAGAAAGATCCCTGGCTTACCATCCATGCAAGAAGTGCAAAAGATTGTTTTCATTAAGCATCACACTGAGAAGAGCATTGTTGCTGTGAATTTTCTTTGCTTTCTTTTCTTCCTTTTCTCTCTTCCTTTCTATTTTTCTTTTCTTTCTTTCTTCCTTTTTTTTTCTATAACATATCTTGACTTGGTAAATGAACAATCTGGTAAGTTTACTTTAATACCCTACCAATGTATGTAGTAAGTTTCCCTGTCCTGTGTCAGGAAGACACTAAGCAAGAATCATCATCATCGTTTAACGTCCGTTTTCCATGCTAGCATGGGTTGGACAGTTCAATCAGTGTCTGGGAAGCCAGGAGGCTGTGCCAGGCTCCAGTCTGTTCTGGCATTGTTTCTACAGCTGGATGTCCTTCCTAACGCCAACCACACCGTGAGTGTAGTGGGTACTTTTTACGTGCCACCGGCACAGGGGCCAGAGGAGGCTGGCAAACAGCCATGATCGGTTGGTGCATTTTACGTGTCACTGACATGGATGGAAGTCAGACAGTGCTGACATCAGCCATGTTTGGATGGTGCTTTTTACATGCCACCGGCACGGGTATCACAACTACAATTTCCATTTGATTTTTATTTTGATGTTGATGTACTTGACTCAATAGGTCTCCTCAAGCAAAGTGGGTCACCCTACGATCCAAGGTTTTAGCACAGCAGGCCGTCCTGTGAGCCATGGACTCACTTCATTTGTCGGGTCTTCACAGTCACACCATATCTCAGAGGTCTCAGTCTTTCGTCATTGCCTCTGTGAGGCCCAACGTCACACTGGTATGAGTATCACAACTACAATATCCATTTATACTTGACTCAATAGGTCTCCTCAAGCACGGTAGGTCGCCCTACAATCCAAGGTTAGCACAGCAGGCCGTCCTGTGAGCTATGAACTCACTTCATTTGTCGGGTCTTCGCAGTCACAGCATATCTCCAGAGGTCTTGGTCTTTCGTCATAGCCTCAGTGAGGCCGAACGTTCAAAGGTCATGCTTGACCACCTCATCCAATGTCTTCTTGGGTCTACCTCTACCCCGAATTCCTTCAACAGTTTGGGAATGGCACTTCTTCACACATCTCTCCTCATCCATCCGTAGTACATGACCATGCCAATGCAAACGTCTCTCCTGCATGCTACATCCAATGCTTCTTATGTCCAACATTTCTCTCAGGGTGCTTACACTCTGTCGTGCATGCACACTGACATTACACATCCAGCAGATCATGCTAGCTTCATTTCTTTCAAGCCTACACATGTCCTCCGCAGTCACTGCCCATGTTTCACTGCTGTGAAGCATGGCAGTTTGCACACATGCGTCATACAATCTACCTTTCACTCTGAGTGAGAGACCCTTTGTCGCCAGTAGGGGAAGGAGCTTTCTAAACTTTGCCCAGGCTATTCTTATTCTAGTGGTAACACTCTCTGAGCATCCACCCCCACTAATAACTTCGTCACCTAGGTAGCAGAAACTATCAACTACTTCTAGTTTCTCCCCCTGGAGTGCAATGGAATCTGTTTTCTGAGTATCTGTGGTGTCTATTGCCCCTGTGCATCTGCCACACATGAAAGCTATCTTCTTGGTATCTCAGAGTATGATCTGATGGATGTGTAATGTTAATTTTCCTTTGTGTACAAAATTGAAAGAAGGAAAATAATAACAATAATAATAATGACCTGTTATCCTTTCCACAAAATATCCCTCATTCATGAGTTTATTGAGTAAAGAATGTCCATTTTCAATGCTAATATCTTTATTTTGCTGAAAAATTAAAATTAAAAATTAAAATTAAAAAGAATGTCATATGTATGTATTATCATTTCAAGCTATGTTGTAAATTATAATTTATGAGTAATTAGTATACTAGATTAATATCATCAAAGACTTTAACTGAAAGTAATTTATACAAATTGAAATTAAACACAGTTTACATATCATTATCATTGTTACAATGGTCACTCAGGTTATTTTTCATGATGTTAGCATTCTTGTTGTCAATAATGAAAGCGCTTTCATCTAGCTTATGGTAATACACTGATAGATCTGCTGTTCAAGCGAAAGGAAAAGAAGCTGTTCCATTTCTTCAGTGATACTATTTCTTTTCTTGGTGATTACAATAATCTTCATCCTTGAAGCAATTTCTTAAGATATGAATTAAGATCCCTTCTTTGTCGTGATTAATTGTACACACCATCATCTGACTAAAGACATCAGCATACACTATTTCTATTATCCTTTCACACTTTTCCTGTCATTTGATCATCGCCAACTTTTCCTCCAAAGAAACAGCATAATGTTTAGGACCACCAGGATAAGATTTAGCAGTAGGAACTCTTGTAGGAGGCATGATATAGGAGAAAAAAAAAGCACAAATCTATACAAGGTAAACTCAGGCACATGTTTGAATTTTCTACTACAAATTACAATGTTATTTCACGATGGAATGCTACAACTGTTGCTCCAAAAAGTCACATAAATCACGTTCGGATGGTGCTCTTAACACTCTACTAGCATGGGGCTTGAGTGCCAGTAAGGCAACGCTGGTAACGATCACACTCGAATGGTGCCTTTTATGTGCCACTGTCACGGAAGCCGGTTAGCCGCTCTGTCAACGATCACACTCATATGGTGCTATTTGCACCCTGCTGGCATGGATGCTAGTCATTGAATTTGATTTTGATTTTGATTTCACTAGCCTCAACAGGTCTTCGCAAGCAGAGTTTTAATGTCCAAAGAAGGAAAAAGTACACATAAGTGGGCTGGTTACGCCCCTGGTATAGGCCACGAGATTATGGTCTCATTTGGCTTGCCGGGTCTTCTCACACACAGTATATTTTCCAAAGTCTCGGTCACTAGTCATTTCCTTGGTGAAGCCTAAAGTTCAAAGGTCGTGCTTCACCACTTCATCCCAGGTCTTCCTGGGTCTACCTCTTCCACAGGTTCCCTCAACTGCTAGGGTGTGGCACTTTTTCACACAGCTATCCTCATCCATTCTCACCACATGACCATCCCAGCACAGTCGTCTCTCTTGCACACCACAACTGATGCTTCTTAGGTCCAACATTTCTCTCAAGGTACTTACACTCTGTCGAGTATGCACACTGATATTACACATCTATTGGAGCATACTGGATTTATTTCTTGCAAGCTTACGCATGTCCTCAGCCATCACAGCCCATGTTTCACTGCCATATAGCATGGCTGTTCGTACACATGCGTCATACAGTCTACCTTTTACTCTGAGCGAGAGGCCTTTGTCACCAGCAGAGATAAGAGCTCTCTGAAGTTTTCCCAAGCTAGAAGTGGGGTCTGAAACTCTTGAGGGTGTTATGGTGCAAGTTTTGGAAAGATCATGGGCATACGAAGCTGAAAATGGCTGCCATTTAAGCGATGTCAATTTTCATATATAGGGATGTTGCAAAATTTGACTTTTGCATATTAATTTCTATTATGTTCTTTATATTGTATCAAAATTTCA
>NC_043013.1:26168159-26230659 GCF_006345805.1 Octopus sinensis
TATATACACATATGTATACCCACATGCCTATGTGTGAGATTTTCTTGACATCATTGTAGGCAAGTGTTATCACCATCAATTGGGACTTTCATTTCCAGTCTTCCAGAAAAAAAAAAAACATCACATTACTTGAAAACATGTGAAGGTTAGCAACAGAAAGGACATCCAGCCACAAAAATTCTATCTCAATGAATTCCATTTGACCCAAACAAGCACAGAAAAATGGATATTAAATCAAAGATATACAAACATGCATATACAAGTGCACACGCATGCATGCACACACACACACAGAGTCTGAGTGATTTCAGGATTGTACACAACATGCTTTACAAGCCCATCCAACCAGGAATTATATCACAGCTGACATTTACATCCTGTGTTTACTGAATGATATCATCATCTTGAATTAACATCTGTTTTACATGCTGTCATGGGTTGGACAGTTAAACAGAATCTAATGAGCCACAGAATTACACTGTGCTCCTTGGTCATCTTTGGCATGATTTCTGTGGCTTGATGCCCTTTCCAACACCAATCACTTTACAATGTTTACTTCATGCTTTTTCCATATCGCCAGCACCAGGGATGTTTCCAAGTAACTTGCAAGACAAGAAAAGAAGAAAGAAAGAAAGAAAGAAAGATAGTGATGATGGGGTGCTAGAGTAAAGCCTGAAGGAGCAAGAGAGAATAAGGGCAGTGGCTCAAGAGGGGAAGGAGGGGATGGGAAGTTATGGGAGTGTGAGGAGAGAGTAAGAGACGATTAGAGATGTGGGCAGAGGTGAATGTAGAAAGTGACAAATAGCAGCAGAGGTGTGGTTTGATGGGAAGTATCAGTAGTGGGCAGGAACTGAGCAAAGTAAACAATGATTTGTAGATACATAGTATTTTGTTATGCAAACACAATATACTATAAAGTATACTAAATGTTTTTAAATGTCAACACCACGTTCTACTGCATCAGCAGTGCTTCTTACATTACTTTGTTATGGTTATTTCTACAGATATTTTATAGGCATGTATAGCCAGTACTGATTTTTGCTTTGATGTTTGATATTGCGACATCAAATGTAAACAAACAATGAGATGGGAAACAAAAATTGCTTCTAATAATTTCTATAGAATATCTGTAGAAATAATCTTAACAAAAAATGAAGAGAGTAAGGTCAAAGAGATAGAAGTGGTTCAGGGTTGATAGATTAGGAGACAGAGAAAGACGATCAAGGTGTAAGGTTGGAGGGGGGAGAAATTTAGAAGTATATAACAATGGTAACAGTGAGTTTGTGTCGTTGCAGATAGAAAGCATTGGGAATGATAGAAGATATGAGAAGTTTTCAGATAAAGTATGGTAGAGTAGAGAGAGTGTGGGGTGGCATAACTGGAGGTACAGAAAGGAGATGACTGGTGAACCTGGTGTGGGAAAGAATGACAATAACAATGCAGGGTAGAACAGTGGGATGAGGTAGTAACTGGTAGCATGGAGAGTTAGAAGATGTAATATGTGTCAAGGAGGGATGGATGTTGGAGAATGATGGGAACAGGAAGATGAGATGTGGGCAATATTTGATGGAGTGTGTGTGTGTGTGTATGCATCTGTGTGTGCATACATATATCACCAGATATATATACATAGAGAGAGTGGAGGATAAAAAAGTCAGATAGACAAATACTTAATGACATCTTAAAAGAATTAAAATTATCAAAATTCTAAGTAAAGGATATTTAAATACATTTCTTACCAATGTAACTTTACTTTTCTTCCTCTCAGGAAGGTGAAATAAAAAATCAATTTATTGTTTCATGACAGGAATTGATAAAAATATAAATCTATTATCTTACTGGCCAGAGAAATTCTTCAGTAAATAGTTCATTCTTTGCAATATCAATTCTGTTCCATTCCAATGCAAGCCTCAATTTTTCAAATTTGTTATTGTTTACTGTAATATAGGTTTTAGAACAGTCAATCAATTAATATTAACATTTTCTTTTATGAAATAAAAATACTTAATATCATCAACATGACTAATATGCTATATTATAATTACTACTACTACTACTATTTCACAGAACAGAGAGCTAGCAGAATCAGTAGCATGTTGGGCAAAATGTTTAGTGGTTTTTCATTTGTCTTTATGATCTGAGTTCAAATTCTGCTGAGACTTGACTTTGCCTTATCACCCTTTTGGGGTCAATAAAATAAGTACCAATTAAGCACTGGGTCGTGCCAAAATCTGAAACCAATATTTTCCGTGAGTAACAGTTTTGTGAGCATAGTTTTTTATAATTTTAGTTGATGAGATTAAAAACTGAGTTCCTTTACTCACAGCTTTATGCTGAATGATGTGGTTTAATTTGAATTGTCATTACATGTACAATAGTGAATAGATGGTTGGATGGGTCAAGCTAGTGATGACATAGACATTGGATTGTTTATACATAGAATGAGGTCACTAAATACTGTAAAAGTTTTTGATGCCTTAAAAAGTAACAAATCAAAGTGAAAATTAAACTAAGAATAATTATCCTAGTAATAAATTAGTATCACATGTAATTAATGTATTAGAATGCTTTGAGTAAATGTTTGATTAAAACTGCAAGGTCATAAATATATACTTCAACATATATCAATCACTTGTATTCACTTCAGTTAATTAACACCATGTCATAATTGAGTAAAATAAACAGAAGTATAGAATTATGGTTATCAAGGAAAAGGAGTTATTAATTAACAATCAAAATGAACAGTTAACTACCACTAATATAGTTTATTATTATTTAGTAAGAGGAAGAGCAGTATTTAGATCTTTTAAAGTCTCTCCTATACTTTGAGCCTGATGTTGCACTTAGCTGCCCCAGCATGACCACAACTGCCAGCTAAAACAAGTAAAAGTAGGAAAGAGGAGTATCAGAAATTAGGAGTCTACTGATTGACATTCAACACTTTTAAAAGAAAAGTAACTGAGGTGAATGTATTCCCAAATCTTTTAATTCGAGTTGTTAATATTGATGGGTATTTTTGCAGAGTGTTAACCTTTTTTCTTACTCTGGTTGTGACAGAAGTTATAAAACTAAGCATTTCAGATAGTTTAGTTTTTATTCATTATTATGTGTATTTATGTGTGCAGGTTTATTTCACACTGGTCTGCTCCAACTGTACAGATGTTATTTTCAGTATTATAGATGTTTATACATATTTATTGATTGCTGGGTATAGAGGAAGGGGTAGTCCTCCATGACCTCTGAGATAAGTGAGATTCATGCTATTAATATAAAGTAGGAACAGTTACCTTTCCATAAGCTTTTACTATCCCCCACTCACTAGATCTCTTCTTATCTTTAGTTTATATATTGTCACAGAGGGAAATAATTATTCCCATGAGAAAAATTGAATTTGGTACTTCAAATATGGAAAATATTCACCAGGTTCACAATTACACAAGCATACTGTTTTTATTATTTAGTATCTATTTTCAGTAATGTAGACAAGGGGAATTTGTGAGTTAAATGTCTTTACAAAATACTATGCTAGTGACAACATGCAGCAATTCACTGACACTTCAGAAGATTCTTCAGAAAATCTATTGATTCAGTCATCTAATCTCTTATTGATGAAACTCAATTAACCTTCAATATGTCCAGGATTAACTTCCCTAAACTTACTAGAAAATATAGAAATATCAACATTAGTAATTAAGTAATATTATTATTTTTCCCTGCTTATTTCATCCTAATTTAGATTTTCCCTTTTCCCTACTATATACCCTCTTAATTTATTACTAATACATAACTGAATTTGCTATCAAATCAAATACAAGTCAAATTTGTTGTAAAATAAAAAAAAAACAGTGAGAATATTTCTAACCTTTGAACAGAGCCTTCAAGACTACTACGTCAAACTCTTCAGCGGAACCGGATTCAAAAAGCGTTACCAAATTCAGTTGTTTTAGAAAATTCAACACACACTTAATCAAAACCTTTCGATGTTCATAATCTTCAAATTTTTTCTGGATTATTTCTTTGATATTTTCCAGTTTCCTTTGTAACAATTTTGGAAAAGAACTTATTACATAAAAATTAGGAAGGATGATAAGAATAAAGTTACATATAAAGAATAATATCAGACCTTTGTTATAGATGTTACAAACAAAATGTGTTAACTAGACTCCTATATTGTTGTTGCTGAGGACATGCGTAAGCTCATGAGGAATGAAGCCAGTATGCTCCGATGGATGTGTAATGTCAGTGTACTTACTCGACAGAGTGTTAGTTCCCTAAGAGAAATGTTGTACCTAAGAAGCATCAGTTGTTGCGTGCAAGAGAGACGATTGCGATGGTATGGTCATGTGGCGAGAATGGATGAAGATAGGTGTGTGAGAAAGTGCCATTCCCTAGCAGTTGAGGGAACCCGTGGAAGAGGTAGACCCAGGAAAACCTGGGACGAGGTGGTGAAGCACGACCTTCGAACATTAGGTCTCACCATGGAAATGACCAGAGACCGAGACCTATGGAAGTATGCTGTGCGTGAGAAGACCCGGCAAGACTAGTGAAGCCATAACCCGTGGCCCCTACCTGGGACGTAGTCAGTCCGCCTGTGCATACCTTCCTGCTTGTGACACTTGAGAAGACCTGTTGAGGCAAATCAAATCAAAGTCAAATCGAATCAAGTCAAACCAAATCAAAATAGATGAACATCAATGGAATTTGTATCCTTGTGGTACCAGTGCCGGTGGCACATAAGAAAACCATCCGAACGGGACCGTAGCCAGTACCGCATCGACTGGCCTCCGTGCTGTGGGCACGTAACAAACACCGTCCGAGCGTGGCCGTCTGCCAGCCTCGTCTGGCACCTGTGCTGTGGGCACATAAAAACACCATCCGAGCGTGGCCGTCTGCCAGCCCCGTCTGGCACCTGTGTCGGTGGCACATAAAAACACCATTCGAGCGTGACCATCTGCCAGCCTCGTCTGGCACCTGTGTCGGTGGCACATAAAAACACCATCCGAGCGTGGCCGTCTGCCAGCCTCGTCTGGCACCTGTGTCGGTGGCACATAAAAACACCATCCGAGCGTGGCCGTCTGCCAGCCTCGTCTGGCACCTGTGTCGGTGGCACATAAAAACACCATCCGAGCGTGGCCGTTCGCCAGCCTTGTCTGGCACCTGTGTCGGTGGCACATAAAATCACCCACTACACTCTCGGAGTGGTTGGCGTTAGGAAGGGCATCCAGCTGTAGAAACACTGCCAGATCTGACTGGCCTGGTGCAGCCTTCGGGCTCCCCAGTCCCCAGTTGAACCGTCCAACCCATGCTAGCATGGAAAGCAGACGTTAAACGATGATGATGATGATGATGATGATAACAAAAAATGTCAAACAGGGTATCCTCATTGTTTCAAATGCAACAAGTTATGTTAAATGAGCTTTATACTCAACAGATAATGTTAACTACATTATTCTGTTAATGACACATGTGACAAATTATGCTGAGTGACTAACCTTTTGGTGCAATAGGTGGAAGAACAGCATCCATAATCTGGACAACTGAGATTAATGAGGAGAACAAAAGAATAGATCACAAGTCTTGGATTGAAGTAAAAAAATTCTGGGTTTTGTAAATACTCCAGTAGGAAGATATAGGGATGATTGATCCAACAGAAAATAGGTAGCCTCTAGAGATGTTAAAGTGCCTCTTTCACACTTGGTAGTAAGCCTTTTTTGGAGAACCACTTCCATAATTATCCTCTAACCAACAGACACTATACAAAGAAAATGTGAATCAAGGCATGTTATCCTCACACTGATGATCTGGTCTGAGTGCTTGTAACATTTTGGATTCTGTTAAAGGCGGTGAAGGACCAAGTGGTCCTGTTGAACCACCACCAGGGTTAGTTCAATGTTTAATGATGGGATAAATTAAGTTTACAAGCAGAGACAGTTTGCCTACAATTGGTGAAACCCATTCTAAATTAATTCATAATTTCCATTTCTATCAATACGTTTCAATGTAGTGCCATAAGGATAGGTCATGATACCTATTGCTACCTTAAATACCTTAAATTGGATGGAAAAAAGAAATAGAGAAATCCGAACATCTCCAGGCATGTCCTCAGTTGGATCCACTATCCTTCCTCAGCAAATATGTAGCCTTATGTCAACATAAAGAACCAATGTTATGATTATTAGCAGTGTTATGTCATACTGCCTTAAATTTGAGTCTTTAGTAACAGAAATCTAATGAGTCATCAGTTTCAATCAAAGCTACAAAACTTTTAATACCAGATCTAAAATCAAACTATCGACTTTAGTAATAGGAGAGGTCCAACCAAGGAAGGAGGAGCAATTTACCTAGTTACTCAGACTGTTAAAAATATCAGTTAAATCATTCTCGAAATAATGTAGTTTTGTTATATATACAAAAGAGTAAGGGCTGGATTACTTATGTTCAGGGTTTTTTTTTTTTTATCAGGACTTCAGGGTACCAAAAGATAACATATTAATAACAAAAAAAAACAAAAACAGAAATGACAGCAACAACAGCAGCAATAACGAAATTATTGTATCCAAATGAAAAACAAACCCATCAGTTATGTCTTTGCTGTTTTCGTTTACATTCTCAAGTACTGTTTGGTAAGCATCTGCCAGAACGTCTGCTGCCCGACCAGATCCCTAATTAATGAGAAAAAGGAGAAATTTAAAGAAATCATTTAAATCAAATCTTCAAATAAGAAATAATTTAATATTGAACAAGTATTTTGAAAAATTTTTTAAATACACGCATAAAATTCAATAAATATGTTGCCCAGGTAGTAGAGGCACCATACATGATAAATTTAATGTGAGTTTAGCTGTAACACATCCAGGAATGATATATAGTGACATTATCAGAACTAGATTGTTCTGGTATGAGACTGAACTAAATTGTTCTGGTACTAATTTCTTTGAGCTGAGTTGTGACAATATAAAATAAAGATATTGACAAACACAATAAATGACAATAGTGACAATAAATGACAATACCCTGATTCGTCTGTGCACCTGGACAATTCAATTGAAACAAACAGAGAAATGGACAGATAGGACAGTGGAAGAAATGCAAACTATTTCTCATTGCCAATAGAAGTTGACAGCAATCCTTCTTGGAGTGTGACAATCACTGTACTTCTGCACTTGTCTCTAGTACTATGCTTCTCAGCACAGAGCTTGAGATTGAAGAGGCTAATGATGTGCTTGGGCATTTTTAGTTTCATTGAATATATAACAGCAAAGATTGAGTGGGGTTTGATCAGAGTGCAACAAACTCTACCTAAACATATTCAGGTGGATTTTGCCTTTTAACATTTTGATTTTATTGTATAGCTAATTGTTGCTGTTGTTGCTTAGATGAACATTAGCCTTGATTAAGTTAATCTTTGATCAAAGGGCATTCAAGCTATGATCATCTCATCCTTTATCATATTGACATTTATAACATCCAATGTGTCCTTGCATTTTTAAATCAATAAGGTGCAATTTGATGGAGATTTAACTGCTACTTCCAGCAAGTTCAGCTAATCATTAACTTGCTTATTCACATGGTCTGTGGAAATGGTTTATACATTGTATGTAAAGATATGTAACGTATGATTTTGTGATCTTTATAGATTGTTGAAATTGATTAAGAGATTAGGGGTCCAGACAGGACTGGTATGATGCAGGATGGATCTTTGTGTTGGTCAAATATGGGTTCAGTCAGTGTTTATAGTTTGAACTTATTTCTTGCCTTTTTTAAGATATGTTGTAAATGTAGTGAATGTATTTTTTTATAATATTTATTAAGAAGAACTAGTCCTCTGTCTTATGTTCAAAGTGTATGTGAACTATGTCATAATTTTATAACCTTAATGCCAGCCTTGTTGAGCATATTAAAGGATTTTTTATTTATTAATTATGAAAGTCTTTTTCACATCTATATATGCTATGGTTTTTTGAAACATTATTTCCATTTTGCAACTACTGAATAAACATCTACTAAATATGGAACAAATTTTGTGTGTCATCATCATCATCAGCGTTTAACATCCATCTTCCTTGCATGCATGGGTAGGATGGTGGCTAGGTAGAAAATCTACCCAAGCCTACTGTGTCTGTTTTGGCAGAGATTTTACAGCTGGATGCCTTTCCTAAAACCAACCTCTCCACAGAGTGGACTCAGTACTTTTTACATGGCACTAGCACAGACAATGTTAGTTTTGGCATGATTTTTACAGCTGGATGCCCTTCCAAATACCAACCATGTTACAGTGTGAATTAGATGCCCTTAGCATGGCACCAGCAATGGCAGGGTAACCAAGAGAAGAGATTATGAGAGGGCCAGAACATTTGAGAAGAACTTCTGTCAGAAGATGAAAGATTAGAGTGTGACAAAGTGACAGAGAGACAGAAGCAGGTGTATGTTGGCTATGTCATAATTTTATAACCTTAATCACAACCTTGTGGAGCATTTCATTTAGAGGTGGATGTATGATTATAGCTGATACTGTCATGTTTGATATTTGTTTTGTGCATCACAAAAGTGGCTATCTGGCAGAATCATTAGTACATCAGACAAAATGTTTAGTCACATTTCTTTTGGTTTTACATTCTGAATTCAAATGCCACCGAGACCAACTTTGCCTTTTGTCCTTTCAGAAGGTATCAGAGTTCTCTGATTACCTCATGTTTTCCAACTTGTTGGAGCCATAACGTTCTATTAAGATGTTAATATGGGTTTCATATTTTGGCACAGGGCCAGCATTTTTTAATTTATTTATTTATTTATTTATTTATTTTGGTGGGGTGTCAATTACATCAACACTAATCCTCAACTGAGATTTAATTTATCAGCCCCGTAAGAATGAAAGGCAAAGTGTACTTTGATAGAGTTTGAATTCAGAATGTAAAGACATAAAATTCCAAGCATGTTGCTTGGGATGCTAATGATTCTGCCATCTTATTGCTAATATGAAAAAAATAAATTACTATTTTTTAAAGAACATTTGTTATAAAATACTCTGAATTAAATACACACACAATCATTCATCCAATACAAATAGTCATAAAATTTAAGCAGTTGACTAGGAAACCAATGACCAGGTAGATAATTAAACAAGATATTTATATAAAATTCTGCACCAATGAAATACTCATATAATCCTTCCATTCAGGTTTCCTAACCAGAAGTTTCTTCAGATATGTAAACATTATAAACTGAGTAAACTTCCAGTAACCTTATTTAGAGAATAGTCTATTTACTGACCTTTACTATTACAACTGGGATGTTGCGCGATATTGAATCATACACTGACTTCAGAGTTCCAGGTCCACCTCCAACCATTACTGCAACAGCTGGAATCTTGACTTCTGTCGCTAAAATTACAGCAAAAAATATAAATTGATTAAAATACAAAATATGTCTGATTAATTTATGAAATATACCTGATTAAAGTAAAACATACTTGATTAATGTATAAAAGATATACCTGATTAAAGAATAAGGTATAGAATATTCCTGATTAATATACAAAACATACTTTATTAACAGAAAAAATGTAAATTATTAATGTACAAACAATATCTGATTTATTGTATCTAATTAGGTTCTAAAATATACCTGATTAAAGTTTAAAGTATAACCTGACTGAGATCTAAAATATTAGGGTAGGAAGTATACAGTACCTGTCTAATGTGGCACTCCATCAGTTGTGACAATGAGGGTTCCAGTTGATCCATCAACGGAACAGCCTGCTCAAGAAATTAATGTGTAAGTGGCTGAATGCTCCACAGATACATGTACCCTTAATGTAGTTCTCAGGGAAATTCAGCATGACACTGTGTGACAAGGCTGGCCCTTCGAGATACAGGTACAACAGAAAGAATGAGAGAAAGTTGTGGTGAAAGTGTACATCAGGATTCCCACCCCACCCCCTGCCAGAGCCTCATGGAGCTTTAGGTGTTTTCACTCAATAAACACTCACAACACCCAGTCTAGGAATCAAAACCACGATCCTGCGACCGCAAGTCCACTGCCCTAACCACTGGGCTATTGCACACCTGACTAATATAGGAAGTATGAGAAAATGTAAATCAATAGAAATACTATAATTTGCTTTTTACAAAGATATGTCTTGTTGAAATGGGATAATTAACATTAATTTTCTCCTGAATTAATTAATTTAGTCTCATATGTTACATAATCTCTAGGTAACCAATCTCTTTCAAAAACATTACTATACAAAGCTTATACTCTCTTACTAATACAAAATATATATAGTTTGATGTTAAATCTACATGTGTCAAACATTACAGACACAACAGACATACTTAATTGTAGTAAATTTAGAACTGTGTAAATACATTAAAAAAAAAAGAGACAGAAATGCTTAATATACAGGTGATACCATTCGTCACTACTTCTTAAACTTCCACACACAGGTGTTAACAACCGACATTTTATATCACTTCTACACTAACTTTACTATTTTGTTTACTTCAACAGCATAAGAAAACGACTATTGAAATCATCATCATCATCGTTTAACGTCCGCTTTCCATGCTAGCATGGGTTGGACGGTTCAGCTGGGGTCTGGGAATCCAGAAGGCTGCACCAGGCCCAGTCTGATATGTCAGTGTTTCTACAGCTGGGTGCCCTTCCTAACGCCAACCACTCCATGAGTGTAGTGGGTGCTTTTTACATGCCACCGGCACAGGTGCCAGACGAGGCTGGCAAACAGCCACGATCGGATGGTGCTTTTTACGTGCCACCGGCATGGAGGCCAGTTAGGGTGGCGCTGGCTATGGCCACATTCGGATGGTGCTTTTTACGTGCCACCAGCACAGAGGCCAGTAAGGCTGGCGCTGGCTATGGCCACGTTCGGATGGTGCTTTTTACGTGCCACCAGCACAGAGGCCAGTCAGGGCGGCGCTGGCTATGGCCACGTTCAGATGGTGCTTTTTACGTGCCACCAGCACAGAGGCCAGTCAGGGCGGCGCTGGCTATGGCCATGTTCTGATGGATCTCTTATGTGCCACCGGCACTGGTATCACAGCTACAAATTCCATTGATGTTGATCGATTTCGATTTTGATTTTGATTTTCACTTGCCTCAACAGGTCTTCACAAGTAGAGTTTTGTGTCCCAAGAAGGAAAGGTATGCATAAGTGGACTGGCTACATCCCAGGTAGAGGCCACGGGTTATGGTCTCACTTGTCCTGCTGGGTCTTCTCACGCACAGCATATTTCCAAAGGTCTCGGTCCCTTGTCATTTCCTCGGTGAGACCTAAAGTTCGAAGGTCGTGCTTCACCACCTCGTCCCAGGTTTTCCTGGGTCTACCTCTTCCACAAGTTCCCTCAACCGCTAGGGTGTGGCACTTTTTCACACAACTATCTTCAGCCATTCTCGCCACATGACCATACCAGCGCAAACGTCTCTCTTGCACACCACAACTGATGCTTCTTAGGTTCAACTTTTCTCTCAAGGTACTTACACTCTGTCGAGTATGAACACTGATATTACACATCCATCGGAGCATACTGGCTTCATTCCTCGCGAGCTTACGCATGTCCTCAGCAGTCACGGCCCATGTTTCACTGCCATGTAGCATGGCTGTTCGTACACATGCGTCATACAGTCTGCCTTTTACTCTGAGCGAGAGGCCTTTAGTCACCAGCAAAGGTAAGAACTCTCTGAACTTTGCCCAGGCTATTCTTACTCTAGCAGTTACACTTTCAGCACACCCACCCCCGCTACTGACTTGGTCACCTAGGTAATGGAAGCTATCAACTACTTCTAGTTTTTCTCCCTGGAATGTGGTGGAAGATGGTCTCTGCACATTTTCAGTGTTTATTGCCCCTGAGCATCTGCCACAGACAAAACTATCTTCCTAGTTAGTCTTCCTTTGGCATTGCTGCACCTCTTATGTGTCCATAGCTTACACTTGGTGCATCTTATAGAGTTTCTATCTACGCCTTTTTACAGATCGAGCAGGGCCATCTACCTGAAGGCGTTTGTGATTTGTCTACCGTCCTACTTATTAGGACTTTGGTTTTAGCTAGGTTGACTCTAAGGCCCTTCGATTCTAATCCTTGCTTCCACACCTGAAACTTCTCCTCCAGTTCTGATAGCGACTCAGCAATTAGAGCAAGGTCATCAGCCTAGAGGAGCTCCCAGGGGCATCCTGTCTTGAATTCCTCCATTATTGCCTGAAGGACTATGATAAATAGGAGAGGGCTGAGGACTGAACCTTGGTGGACCCCTACTTCTACCTGGAATTCTTCAGTGTACTCGTTGCCAACCCTCACCTTACTGACAGCGTCCCTGTACATGGCTTGCATGGCTCTCACTAACCATTTATCTATCCCTAGTTTCCTCATTTTCCACCAGATAAGTGATCAGGACCCTGTCAAAGGCTTTCTCCATGTCAACGAAAGCCAGGTACAGAGGTTTATCTTTGGCTAGGTATTTCTCCTGCAGCTGCCTTACCAGGAATATAGCATCAGTGGTACTCTTCCCTGGCACGAACCCAAACTGCATCTCATCTAAACTAACTCTCTCTCTAATTAGTTGGGCTATGACCCTCTCCGTAACCTTCATTACCTGATCCAACAGCTTGATACCTCTGTAATTATTTGTATCTAGGGCGTCATCTTTACCTTTGTAGCAGTTGACTATTATGCTGCTACACCAGTCATTGGGTATGACTCCTTCATGTATCACCTGGTTAACTATATGGGTGACTAGGCTATAGCCGACACTTCCAGATATTTTGAGCATCTCTGCAGTAATTCCTGATGGGCCTGGAACTTTCCCTGTCTTCATGATTCTAATTGCCTTAACTACCAAAGAACTGTCAACTCGGATAGCTGGTCCCTCTGTTGGGTCGACATTCGGCAGACTCTCTTTATCCTATTCATTTTCTTTATTCAGCAACCTTTCATATTTCCACCACCACATTACCTTGGGTCGAGATGAGACTTTGCTCGATCCTCAGATCTGGTCAGTGGCTCTCAGCAGATTGTCCTGTAGAAACCTCCAGTTGTCTTCCACATTATGTGAAGCTATATCCCCTTCTATTTCATCAAAGACTTCGAGTAGTACGTCTCTAAATCTCTGTCCATTTGCAGGATCTTTAAGCTTCCAGACCCTTCTTCTCCAAGCTGGTCTTCTTCTGGGCAACCATTTAGCCCTGATCCTGAAGTCGCTAACTACTAATCTATGTTGAGGGGTACATTCTTTGCCTGGGAAGGTTTTTTTGGCATTTATAAGCAGTCCTCTTTCCCTCTTTCTGGCGAGGATGTAGTCAATCTGGCTAGTGTGTCTGCCAGAACGGTAGGTGACTAGGTGGGTTTCCTGAAGTTGGTATTGCAAACCATAAGGTCATTTGCATCACAGAACTCCAGCAGTCTTGTTCCCTACTCATTGCGAGAACCAAAACCGTAGCCTCCATGTATGCCATGGAAGCCCCCGACATGCCGTCCAACATGTCCATTGAAGTCACCTGCCACAAAGAGAAGGTCCCTGTCATTTGTCAACGAGGTAGTCTGCAATAGGGTGTCATAGAATCGGTCTTTCTGTCCTTCCGGTAGCCCCAGTTGAGGGGCATATGCCGAGATAATGGTAGCTGACCTATGGTGAAGCACTAATCTAATCTTAAGTACTCTATCACTTACTCTGACTACCTCGATTACCTTATCTACCCTTTTCTCCACAAGAAGTATACCCATGCCCCCAACCTCGTCAGTGTTCCCTGCTCAGAAAATCTTGTACCTGTGTTCTTTGCCTGTGAGGAACCTAGCGGAACCTCCTCTCCACCTTACTTCTTGCATGCAGCACAAATCCACACGTCTCCGTTCAAGCAGCTCAACAATCTCACCAGACCTACCTTTCAATGTGCAAACATTGAGTGTGCCAACTCTGAGGGTGTGGGAGGTGTGGGCCTGTGAGACCCTGGGATGAGGGACAGCAGTGTCATATACCTGAAAAGAAAGCTTGCATTTGGCAGATTTCATAAAGAAACACTAGACTACAACCTACATACACTACACAGTTTTTTTGCTCTATATGATCAAATAAACCCTACATAGGGGTGTGGGTGGGAGTGTTCGCGGGGTGGGATACACAAGTAAGACAATGGCAGTAACTTCCGATATTGGTGGTGGTGGTGGTGGGGAGTTCAGGCGTACCGTGAAACAGCAACGAGGTTGAAAGTCAAAATTGCTTAGCTGCTCATTTTCTGAAATCCGTGTTTTATCAGCAGAGGAAATGAAAATCAAGTAGAGGAAAAAAGCAGAGCATATGCTAGTTTATATAGAGTTAGGGATTAGGGGGGTGACTGTTGGTGTATTAGGTGGTAAATCGAAGAGGGAGAGAGAGAGAGAGGGAGGGAGGGAGGGAGGGAGGGACAAACATGAGGGAGAAGAGTGTTAATGTCTATAATGTCTATATCTGCTTATTTTGCCACAAAGGTCTTAAAACGATTGGCTATGTTCTGTCTAGATTCACTTCTTTGATTTATGAACAGTTATGAAAATGATGAATATATTTGGAGAAAAGAAAATGCTTATCTCAATATAGAGAATCAAACTTCATGGTGGCAATTACTGGAGAAAATCCAGACATGTTTTGAACTTATTGTAACCTGACCAGTAAAACACTGACTCCACTGAATATATCAACATCATAGCAGGAGAATCACTGAGTAAATGTGGATTGAATGGCATAGAAAAATAGAATTGTTTTGCTAGAAATATATTTACAATAATTTATGAACATGAGTGGCCCTACAAGAGTAATAGATTGCTCTCATAGTTACTGGACCATGCACGCCCACTTTTGCAACATGTAATGACTATAAAAATAATGCTACAGCAATTGCAGCTGGTTTTTTTTTCAGTTATTGCTTCCACACTCCTTCAAATTCTGTTTTCAAGTTTCTGCAGGACTTGATGCACCTGTGTGGCAAGTTGCCATGAGTTTGGCTGTCAGACAAATTCTTAAGAAATGCTATATGATTGTCTTGGATTTATCTACAATGGTAAACAAGAGAGCTCTGGAGGCTCTGGACAAATCAATGAAGGATAGCATGACAGTAGATCTCAAAAGGGTAAAGTAGCTGTGTTGTTATCAAGGGACTTCCATCAGACCCATCCAGAGATCCAAAAAGTAACAAGAACCAATAAAATCCATGCCTGCCTTAAACCAAAATTAAAATCTTTAAAATGTTTAGGAACTTGAGAGCTAATCTTTTGGGTGATCAACTTTTTGATCTAATGAGAAACTGTAATAAGATGGGATTGAAGTTTAGCTGCCAAAACAGGACCAGATACTTGCTTTAAACTCAACCAAGGAGATGAAGAATATCAGAAGGGACACCAGCCCAAAGGTGACATCAACATTCCCTAAATAAAAGTTATATAAAATATTTAGGAAAATGAAGAATATATTTGGAGAAAAGAAAATGATTATCTCAATATAGTGGACTAAGCTACATAGTGGCAGGTACTGGAGACAGATCTGGATATATTTCAACCTTATTGTGACCTCATCAGCAAAACACTGACTCCACTGAATAGATCAACATTGCAATAGGAATAGATCAACATCGTAAATGTGGATTGGATAGCATAGAAAAATAGAATTGTTTAGCTATAAATATATTTACAATAATTTAACCGTCTCCTACAACTGACTGGTTCCCTCTTAAGAGAGAAATTTAATATGGTGTGTGTATAAATTTAATGAGGGATTCTTAATATTTCATATCTGCTCTATTTTACACTTAGATTTTTTTTTAAATAACTTACCTTGGATTTTATTTTGTACAATAGCATTTTCTAGTGTTTTTCTGAAGTCAATTTCTACCCCGAAAGTGTCTGAGGTACCATCATCAACAAGGAAGAAATGTGAATGATTTGGATCCAAAGGACATGTTTTTGAGCAAGATTCATCATCTGTTATATAATACTCTGCAGGCCATGATCCCTAGAAATCAAGCCAATATTTTAGTTGTTATAACTATCAACATCATTGTAATCAAATTATATATAAATATATAATGTGTTTGTTCAGACACAGAATAATTCACAGTGGAGAGTGATGGTGGTAAGAGAGAGAGAGGAAGAGAGAGAGAGAGAGAGAAATAAAAAGAGAGATAGAGAAGTAGGGGAAATTAGAGGGAGAGAAAGTGAGAGTATCAGAATATGGGTTGGTGGGGAAGGTGTTAATGTTTACAGACATTAGTAAAAGGAGCACCAATAAAATTGCTATACACATGCATAATCACATCCCAGTGCACAAGTACAAGCATCTGTGTGTGCATATATAGATATAAATCTATCTACCTGTCAATTTGTGTATCTCTCTCTCTCCCTCTCTCCATATATATATATATATATATATATATATTAACAGGTATTTTAATATGCTGTCACTTTTTTTATGAATTTTTTTCTGTAAAAACTTCATCCTATATTAGTAGTATATATATATTCACACATTTACACACACACACATACACACACACACATATGTATATATATAATTATATGTATAAGGATAAAGTAAACTTCTTGAAACCTACAGATATATAAGAGCCAGTTTCCCAGTTTCTGTGATATATATATATATATATATATATATACATACATACATAAATAAATACATACATACATACATAAATACATACATACATATATATCATCATCATCATTCAACGTCCATTTTCCATATTGGCATGGGTTGGATGGTTTGACTGGCAAGACAAGAAGCCACACTAGGCTCCAGTCTGTTCTGGCAATGTTTCCACAGCTGGATGCCCTTCCTAACGCCAACCATTCCAAGAGTGGAGTGAGTTCTTTTTACATGTCACTGGCACAGAAGCCAGTCAGGCAGCATTGGCATTGACCACATTCAGATGGTGCTTTTTATGTGCCACCAGCACGGGGAGCCAGTCAGGCAGCACTGGCATTGGCCATAACTACAATTTCCATTTGATTGTGATTTGATTTGATTTTGATTTTGATTTACTTGACTCAATAGGTCTCCTCAAACATGGCATGTCACCCGACGCTCGAAAGGTACTTTTTTTAAGTGGGCTGGTTATGCAACACTAGTGTAGGCAATGGTTGTGATCTCACTTTACTTGCCAGGTCTTCTCAGCATATCTCACAGAGGTCTCGGTCTTTCGTCATTACCTCTGTGAGGACCAACGTTCGAAGGTCATGCTTGACCACCTCATCCCATGTCTTCCTGGGTCTCCCCTCTTCTATGGGTTCCTTCCATTGTTAGGGAGTGACATTTCCTCATGCAGCTGGCTTCATTCATACATAACACATGACCATACCAGCACAGTCGTCTCTCTTGCACACCACATCTGATGCTTCTCATGTCCAACATTTCTTACAGGATGCTTACACTCTGTCATGTGTGCACACTGACATTACATATCCAGTGGATCATACTAGCTTTAGTTCTTTCAAGCTTACGCATGTCTTCAGTAGTCATGGCCCATGTTTCACTGCTGTATAGCATATATGTATATATATATATATATATATATATATATATATATACATACATACATACATACATTTAGGATACCAGTCTGTCACAGGATTGCTCATTATTGCCAACTGAGTGGACTAGAGCAATGTAGAGCAAAGTGTTTTGCTCAAGAACACGTGTTGCCTTGTCCAGAAACTGAAACCACAATCTTACAATCAAGAGTCCAATATCCTAAGCACTAGATCACACACCCACACACACACATGTACATATATACATTTGTCATACATTTCTGTAGTGTGTGTGTGTGTGTGTATACATACACACACCACACTGAGGTATATATATATATATAAAGTTATAACCAAGTGTCTGATCAATAATTATCCAGACTGGTGCTATAGTAACGAAGCTAAAGCACACAGAGTGAAGCTGCTTGGCACAGATTGACCTTGGACTCTGTTGTGCATGTGCACTAAATTTTAACGTTCAAGCTTTTTCTGTTATTTACAGCAGTGCTTTGAAGGAACATGTGTAGCATGTGATCATCACATTGATCATGACAGAAAAAACTGAGCAGAGAATCAGCATCAAATTTTGCCAAAAGCTTGGCGATACCTGCTCAAAAGCTTACACAAAGATTTCAAAATGTTTTCATCATTCTCAACACAATCAAGGAGATCTTGTGCAACTGAAACCCAAGCGTATCATTTTGGTCAGCTGAAAGTAGCTTTGGCACAAACTTGGCAGACACAAGTCTCATAACCAAATCTTTAGTGATAATAGACTGAATTGAACTGTAACTAATCTGCACATCCTCTGATAACTCATGGATGGTGATTCAACCGTTTCTTCTGACAGCTACACACATCTGCAATGTTTTTCTCAGTTCTGCTGATTGCAGGTCTCCCTAAACATTTTGTCAATATCAATATTCTTTTGGCCATCTTGAAAACATCTGAACCACTAACAAACTTGTGTGCAGCTCGTACATTCCTCTCCATACACTTTCTGCAACTTTGCATAGGCCTCTGAGCAGGTATCACCATGACAACTTTCTCTGTCATGGTTAATGCAATGACCATGCACTACAAACCTTCCTCCCATGTACTGCTGTAAACAGCAGAAGTGAGCTAGAATGTTAAAACTTAGTGCACATGCCAAACAGAGTTCAAGGTCAATCCTTGCCAAGCAGCTTTACTCTGCATGCTTTAGATTCATTACCATGGCAACAGTCTGGATACTTATTGATCAGACCTTGTGTGTGTGTGTGTGTGTGTGTGTGTGTGTGTGTGTATCAATGATGACTGATGAAGATCACTACTGACCATAATTAACATTGTGACTCAGCAAATTTATATTTTACACTTGTGGCTCCTGAAAAATTCTATATGTTGATGATCTTACCTTCGTAGTAAGTTCTATATTAGAGCTAGAAAAGAAGTGTGAAATTGATTTTCTCAGATGACCCAAAAGCTTTTTAGAGGTAGTGGATAATTTCTGCTACCTAAGAGACCAAATTAGTAGTGGAAGAGAATGTACAGAAGGTGTAATAGCTAGAATAAGAATAAGATGGAGAAAATTCAGAGAGCTGCTACATCTGCTGACAACCAAAAGTCTCTTTCTCTGAATGAAAGGAAGATTGTATGATGCATGTATATGAACAGCAATTTTACAGGGGAGTGAGACAGAATGAAGAGGGCATGCAAAGGCTAGAGGGGGATGAAGTTAGTATGCTCCACTGGATGTGCAATGCAAGTGTACATGTGTGACAGAGCACTAGCTTGCTGAGGGAAATTAGATGCACTGTGCAAGAGAAAAGACTACACTGGTTTGGTCAGATGATACAGATGGATGTCAACAGTTTCACAAAGTGCCAATCACTCAAAAGGGATGGGACTCATGAAAGCAGGGGATCCAAGAAGAAATGGAACAAACTACTGAAGGACATCCTCAGAACATTGTACCTTGTAGAGAAGGTGACAAAGGATTAAAGTATTTGGCACCTTGCTATACTCAACAAGACACATTCTGCACAGAAGAAATGTTAATGCCAGTCACCCTAATGAAGAGGACTGGCCTGCAAGAGCTCTGTGTTGGTGTCACATAAAAAGTACTCAATCTAGCACCATGTAAAAATGCCCATGCTGGAGCCACATTAAATGCACTCAGCACACACAAAAATGGTTGGCATTAAGAAGGGCATCCAGCTGTAGAAGCCAAGACTGGAACCTGATGCAGTTGTCTTACTTCCCAAATCTGGTCAAACCGTCTAACCCATGTTCGCATGGAGAACAGATATTAAAGGATAAAGAAGGTGATGATGAGAAAGGATAGGATAAGACATTGAAGGGAAAAAGAAAGAAAATATCTTGAAACAGAATTTTACATCCTTTTTCTTTAATGTGTCCTTGTTTCGTACACTGTTCCATGGTGCAACACTAATCGTCACCAGTTTATTACTGCCAGTCAATGTGCTTTCATTATCATATATAGCTTTTCCAGTATATTTCACAACTCCAGTATGTAAACCTGCACTTAAGATCCAGGCCCCTGCAAAACAAAAGATCAATAATCATATTCAAATATTGATTTCATATTCTAAAATGATGGGAGAGTTTGGGACAAATACCTTCTGATATTTAGTTATATTTCTTCAAATTCTAACTTCAAGCTTCATAAGAGTTGAATATGTTTCCTTTGTTCATGTAAGGTTAATGAAATATGCACCGGTCATTAACTGGAGGTAATTTAATCATTGATACATTTCTCATTATGGAAGCAAGAGTATGATATGTTGAATCAATCCAGGACTTCACTATTGATTTTTTAATCAATTCTTGACAGGATAAATAAAATAAAAGTACAACCCTGGTAGAATTTGAACTTGTAACCAATAGAAACAAAACACTTAACACAGCATCTTTTCAGTCACAGTCGTCTGCTCCCAGCATATTGCTATTGATTCCATATTGCTAACTGGAAATGTGTTGTGTGTTAGAGAGAAAGATTAAAGTCTTTGATCAAAGTGTGACTTGGTTTCACTTATTGTAATGTTCTGGAATAATACATGAATGTCACTCTTTCCATTTCCCAATACCTCAGGTAACTTTTACATGGCCATTTGACCTTTAGAAAATAGCAATTATATCTCCTCCTTCTTCCCCCTACTGTCCTTGGAAAGGGGAGAACATATTGGATAAGGTAGTCTAACAAACACTTTCTATGATGAGATGGTCATTGCTGGAATGATTTTGAACATAGGTCTGTTCAATTAAGCTTTACTTCAGTTTCAACAACAAACAATATCTAAATTATAAAGCCTTTCTAACAAGTCAAAATGAATTATTATTACAAAGAAGAGATAAATTCAATGAAATTACAAAAAAAAAAAAAAAAAAGATTCAGTTGCTATTACTATTGTAGGTAAAACCTGGCCAGGTATAGAAATAAGATATATTTCAGGGATCTGAGAATACTGAGAGTACACCCAGCTGTGTTAGTGAGGAGTGGTGGCTCTAAGGAGGAAGGACTCAGACAAGGAGGATGTAGTCAATAAATTTAGATATTCACAGAGAGATTGGTGCAACATACAAATAGTGTATCAGGAATACTCAAACCTGTGAAATTCTTGAGGGATCTATCCATAACATCATCTGCCACATACATCATAGAAAGGCTTAGGTATAGATCTGAATTTTTACTTCAGAAGCTATAACTATTGAGGGGCGTCCCTTTCAAACTGAGATGCAAGAGAGCTGTGTTGGCATATGTGGATGACATCATGCTCATAGTGTCACATTCTGTGGAAGTTCAGATAAATGATTCCATCTTAAAGGAAAATGAACTGATGGCAGCAGCTAGGATAAATCTGAACAAGTTGTTAGAGTTGTGTCTCAGAAACTGAAGAGGGAACACTATGCCAACAAACAGTATAGTAGGTCAATGGACAGACAGACAGGTAAAATTGCTCAGTGTCTCTTATGTGGCCTTCCAGATGGACAAAAACTGGGATGAGTTTACAAGCAGGGTAGCTAGTCTCACTCAAAAATGGTCCAAGAGAAAATTATAGCTGAAGGATTGAGCAGAAGTGGAAAACGCTCACATTGCCTCCTTAATAACTTACCTCCTGACCATTGAACATTTTCCCTCAGTCCATGTTTGGCTAAACTGGAGCATTTACTTTTCCACTTCCTATGGAAAGGGCATGTTCCACTACTCAGGTGGTTGATCTGTTACCAGTGCCCTCTGGATGGCAGGCTTGACATGCCATGGATACTAATGCACTGACATGCACTGTGGCTGCACTACTAACACATTTTCCTGGATGATGAACCAGTGTGATCTTTGTTTGTAAGACATACTTTTCTGCAACTCATCTCTCAGATGGAGCTAAAATCCTGGGTCAAGAAAAGACCAAGATTAGACATCTGGTATCTGGAGTGTTGTCAGGCACTCACTCTCCTCTACCTGTTGGGCAATACAGTTGGTGTGAGTTCTATGGTAGCAATATACAGAAATTTACTGGTGGGTATGAGTGATGATATTCTTGGGTAAAATCTAAGCATCAGGTACAATCTAGGCGATGGACTAGCTGGTCAGTTTCAGAGGACTTTCAAGCCCAGTACTATTAGGGATAACTTCCAGAATTCCCAGGTCAAGATAAACTCTAAAGGCATAGAAGCACTGTTAAGCAGGACTGCCTGAGATACAAGTAGAGTGACAAGAACTTTCTGCATGCAATCAGCCTCTGTCAAAATATTACCAACTTGTGGAGATATGCAGAACAACTTTTATCATATGTGGGACGAATTTGACTATCAGCTTAATCCATCATGAGGATCACTTACCACCCACCTTTAATATGGCATTATAGGTGTTGTTACACTTTCTAGTGGCTATAGCAAAACCGGTTGTATGGTTGACAAAGCTGAAAGTTTTGTAGAGAGACACTTTCTTCTTCAGTTAAGGTTTCATCGACATTTTAAGTTTCACTTTCAAAGGAAAGTGAGGGTGGAGAGGAAAATGCTACCTCCAAGTGAATTTGTGAAAAGATGGGTGACTGTAGCAAAAATGGTTAGAGTGAATGGCCCTAGTCTAAGTATGCATCTGTAGATTATAGAGTAGGAGAGACAGCTCGTGCCTTTGGTGGTCAGGATAACTATGAATCTGCAGGGGCCACTTGAATGGCTCTCACTGGAGTTTCTTCTCTATCAGGAGGACTGCAGCATTCATGTTATCACATACTTTGTACACTATGTATACTTTTATCGCATTTTGCCATCTTTCTCATTTCTTACCTTCCATCCTTTATGCAAAAATGCCCACAAAAATTGTGATGTCTTCATCATTTATGCTCCTAACTGAATCATTAGCACATTGGATGAAATGCTTATTGGTATTTTGCCCATTGCTGCATTCTGACTTCATATTCTGCCGAGGTTGACTTTACTTTTCACCCTTTTGGGGATTTGATAAATTAAGTGCCTTTAGTAGAAAGAACTACTACTACTACTACTACTACTACTACTATTGTTGTTGTTGTTGTTGTTGGTGGTGGTGGTGGTGGTGGTGGTGGTGGTGGTATTATTATTATTATTATTATTATTATATTATTATTATTATTATTATTACAGACTAAGGCAGTAAGTTGGTAGAATTGTTAGCATGCCAGGTGAAATGTTTAGTGGTATTTCATCTGCCGCTATGTTCTGAGTTCAAATTCCACCGGGGTCAACTTAGCCTTGCATCCTTCGGGGTCGATTAAATAAGTACCAGTTATGCATTGGGGTCTATGAAATCAACTAGCCCCCTCCCCCGAATTTCAGGCCTTGCATATAGTAGAAAGGATTATTATAATTACAGATAACTTTTACAATAAAACTATACCTGTACTTCTTGCAGCTTTTACCAAACCATACCCAAAAGCTTCTTTAAGATGTGAACTCAATAAGAAGTCTTTTCTTCCTCCAGTCACAGAAATAAGTAACTTTGGCAATGATAAACTCCACATTTTTTCTATCAAATAAATCATTGTTTCCATAGAAGTTTCGTGATCCGCACGGACAAACTGTATGTGAGAGAAAACATTTGACTTATGTAATCTAATGTTTCATACAATGAAAAAAGCATTCAAATACTGGCAATTTGGTGAATAAATTTCAATCCATAATATTGAAAATTGTGATATTTGACATTAAATGCTTGAGAAGTTACAGGTTTGTCCTGTCACAGATGATATCAGAAAAATACAAGCAACAATTTCAACAATTATTAGCCATTGATGTTATTGTAATAATTATTCATTATATGTTTACTATTTTATGTTGTATATATGTTCTGTATTGCAAAAGATTTGGATATTTCCTTCATACTTAGATTTTGGTCATAGATATAACACTTAAAATTAATCATTTCTTTAACCCTTTCAATACCAACCTGGCTGAAACCACCTCTGGCTCTGTAGTACAAATGTCTTGCTTTCATAAGTTTTTAATTACTGTCTTCTACCAAACCTTAGTCACAATTTATGTTCCTAATACTAGCTTAATGATAACTAAGCTATTTTACTAAATTCTTTGTTATATTTACAACTAATTGAAAGAAACACAGACCATATCAAAATAAATATGGTAACAAAAGGGCTGAACATTTATCACTCAAAACCAAGTTATCTCTGACTGATTTTGCAACACTTATTCTGTCACATCATCATCATCATCATCATCATTATCCCCATCATCATTTAACATCCATTTCCCATGCTGGCATGGGTTGAATAGTTTGCCTAGGGCTGGCAAGCTGGAGGATTATACCAAACTCCATAGTCTGTTTTGACATTGTTTCTTTGGCTGGATGCCCTTCCTAATGCCAACCACTTTACAGAGTGTACTGGGTGCTTTTTTCATGGCCCCTTGCAAGACAAGACTGGGGGAAATAGTATTGAGGGAGGTGGCTTTGATGAGAGGCTAAAAATAACAATAGAGGGATAGAGGTAGGTATTTGGCTATGGAAAATATACAAGGATGCTCCAATTGGATAAGAAGAGAGAAAGATAGAGGTGGAGAGAGTGAGAGAGATGATGGCAACTATGTCAGGACAAACATTCAAGGCAGTGAGGAGGGCAAAACAGATGAGATGATGGGGGAAGGGGAACAGGAGTGAAAGTTTCATAAAAGTATGAGGGAAGACGGTTAAATGGGATAGAGATGGCTGTAGAATTTCAAGATGAGAGATATAGGAATGGGTCAGGGAGAGGGGCTTTATGTTAGCTATGTAAGGGCCTTAGAAGTGATAAAGGGATGAAAAAAGTGTGAGGATAAATAGAGTAGAGCACAGAGAAGGGAGTGTAGTGGTAGCTAATATCAACACATAATACTGAATATATATTCTCACTACAATTAATAAGAAATGGAAGTGGTTCTAAGGAGGGAGTGTGGCAGAAGTGAGAGAGCATGGCTGGAGAATAATAATGAGGAACTGGAGTGGTTCTGGGAAGGGGAGGAAAGAGGAAGGTAATAAAGAGGGGTAGGAGAATGTGCCTACTCTGCCTGCAGATGATTATGGTAGCCAAATATCAGGGATAAAGAAGGGATGAGTGTAGAGGATGAGATGTGGGGGAAGCATGATGGCGTAGTGAAAATGGAGGTGGGACAGAACTTTGCATATACAAGCATTTAAGCATTTATAAAGGTGGTTTTAGAAATTCAACTCTGGTGTGGAGGGTGGGGTTTCTCAAGCATATCAAAACTCCAGATATTTCAGTCCTTTGTAATCTTCACCTTAAAGATCAGCATCTCAAAGCATTGGCCCAGGTCTTCCTAGGTCTCTCTCTACCACAAGTTCCTTCCACTTTAAGTGATCAGCATTTCTTTATGCTATCTTCCTTGTCCACATGCATCACACTAACAAACCAACACAGTACTTTCTCTAACACATCACATTTAATTCCTTTTATACCTAACTTTTCTCTCAATACACTAGCACTCTCTTGTATAGCCATTGGAGGTTACTAACTTCATTTGTCCTCTAGTTTTTGCAGGTCTTCTGCATTTAGGGCTCACATCTCATTACCATGTAGCGTTGCAGTTCATACACAAATATCATATAATCTTCCTCTCAGTCAAAGAGAGAACTTTGGTTTCCAACAGAGGTAAAAGCTCTCTATATTTTTTCTGTTCTCCACATTTAATAGTCTTTCATAGTAGCTCTTCCACACGTCTTTCTTTTCAAAATTACCAAGTGTATGCATATCATTATCCAACTATATGCACTTCCCTCTCACAACATCTTGATTTTCTTAGATACAATGTAGAATCCATAATACCTCAAATCTCTGATCTTCATACTGTAGCTGGATAAACATGTCATCTAGCTTCCCTTTTAGCTACCTGATATGGTTCTTTGTTACCCCCAGTTTTCCTTCCATCTCGTACCTGTCTCTTCACTTTTATGATCTTGTCAACCTCGCTGTTCCCCCACCATGTTACCCTTGGGCTTGCAGAAACTTTGTTCCAACCACAGATTTAGTCTGTTACCCTCAGTAGATTATCCCCAAAGAACTTCCAGATGTCCTCTGTTATATTTCTTTATCTCTTACTCCTCCTTTTCATCAAACGCTTCAGTTAAAATATCTCTAAATCGCTGGCCATTTGTAGGATCTTTGAGCTTCCATTACCTCCTTTTCCATATCAGTTTGTGTGTCTAAGTCCTTCTAGCACTGAGTTTCAATTTACCAACCACTAACCTATGTTGAGTTATACATTCTTCACTTGGGAAGGACTCTGCATTCACAAGCATCCACCTGTCCCCATTTCTGGTGAGAACGTGGTCCACCAGTCTTTGTGTACCCACCAGATTGTTAAGTGGCAGGCAACTGCAGGTTTCCCACAGTTAGCACTGCCTTGAAGTAAGCACTGCAAGTCATTTGTATCACAAAATTCCAGTTTTTCTCCCTCTTCATTTCTAGAACCAATGCCATAACCATCATGTACATCATGAAATCCATCAGAGCATTTCCCAACATAACCATTGAAGTCACCAACCATGATGATAATGTCATTGTCTTTCATCATAGAGGTAGTCTGCAGAAGAGATTCATAGAAATGGTTCTTCTGATTTGCTAAGCTAGCATGTGAAGCATATGCAGGGATAAACGTCCTGTTATAGTAAACAAGACTATTCTTGGCTTAATAATCCTATCACACACCCTGACTACTTCAATCTCTGCCAGAAAAATACCTACACCACCTACTCTATCGCCACTGCCCATCCAAAATTTGTATATATGTTCCTTACTCACAATCAGTGTAGCTGAAGCTTCCCTCCATCGTACCTCTTGTATACTGTACATATGTACATGCCTCTGCTTTAGCATTTCAATGCCAGATTTGCCTTTCATTGTGCCAGCTTTGATGGTGGCAGTTATAAGCTTCTTGGTTTCTCCTTAAGTGCTTTATCATACTGTTGTAAACTAAAATGACTAGTCCCTCTGTTGGGTCTATGTTGAGAGGATCTTCTTCCTCCCATACATTCTCCACATTTAATAACCTTTAATGTTTGCACTTCTACTCTCTCTCTTCAAAATAAGTAAGTGCAAATGTACTGCTATCCATCCATACACATCAATGTGTAAAATAATTGCCATTTGTACATAAAAAGGAAAAGGTATGTAAAAATATTCACAAAAGCATGTAAAATGTTGTTGCTACACAAATCCAGTGACAAAATCATGAACTAATTATTGGATACAATTTCTACAAACAGATATTATCACTAAAAATTAAAAGAACATTAAAAACAATTACCTTTGCAATTTTCCGGCCATATCCTACAAACTTTACCTCACCAAATGCATCAGTACTCTCAGATGGACTTGATACCTCTTCCTCATCACTAATGCATCTATCAAAGGCATACCTAAACCAAATAAACAGCTGAAGTAAAACTCTGGTAGAAAAGGGAAAATAGCAAAATCAAGAGATAAAGGAAACCACACTGCAAAATACAAATATTCACAGATATAGAGACATAAACTCATAAACAGAAAAAGATAGATATCTTTTAATTTAGTTGGATAAAATAATGATTAATTTTAGAAATTGAAAATGAAAAACAAGAAATATTTTGCCATCAGAAGTAAATAAAAAAAATAGGGTACACAGAGAAATAATGATTCCATGTCTGGAATGGTGCTGCTGCTACGTATACAAATATCATATGACCACATCCAGAAAGAAAAAAAGTTTCTCAATTGATTAGCACGAAGTCACCAATACACACCAAATTCTGACCCATGAATGTGATGTGTCCTCTGCCTTTTCTACCAGTACTACAATAGCCTCTGCTCCTGAGAGCTGGTTGGCCTCTTGCCATCTTACCTGGGTATTACTGGTATACACATCTCTTGTGTCCATTAGATTTGAACCCACACTAACACTATGTCTATTCTCTTGAGGTATCATTCCTCCTCTGGGACTCACTTCCTGCTCATACTTTCTGTCCTAAAAAGTCTTTGGGCACAAAGCAATAAAAAAATAGAATGATATGCAAAATATATACAAACTCATACACGCTAATACCCGAAGAAGAAAAAGAGAAACTTAGATGTTTGTACTTGTTGAACTCATCATTTCCTCTCCTGTCTAACTTAATAGCACCACCTGATAGAATCATCTGTTAAGTATTAAGAACTTTTTGAATCAAGTTTAATGGTGTTATGACCCCTTTCAAGCAGAAAGATGTTGAATGAGATGTATCCAGGTATCGATGGCTTATCTGGCATCACTTGAAGAAATTTGTCCAGGTTACATTTGAAGGTGATTGAATTTTTTCCTTCTTTGATTTGTTTTGGGAAAATGTTAAACAGAGCAGGGCCTGTTAAAGAAAAGAAATTGTATTGCTGTGAATTAATGTGTTGTGAGCCTGAATTGTGTAGGGGACATATGGCATATAGACCCCAGCTTTGGATGAATTTTGCTGGTGCTATATTCTCTACATTGTATAAAATGATGCAGAGCTCACAGCAGCATGGGAGAGAATAAAGTTTCAATGTTTTAAGGCAGTCCTAATAATCAAGATCAGTCATGCCCTTCATTTTTTTAGTGAATGCTCTCTGGTGTGACTTAATTCTCATAATGTTTTGTTTTTTATGAGGGAGACCACAGGCAGATAATCACAAAATTTAATTTATTTCACCTATAATATCATAAATGCTAGTCTATGTTAATTTCCTGTTTGACTTGAAAGTGGTATGTTTAAAGAAATTATTACCTGATGTATTAAAAGCCTATAGATTATATTTCTTAATTCAATTTTTGACTTTCACATGTCCTTTATTGAATTTGTTCTTTTAAATCACTAGAATCTATTTTTATAAAATAACAGTAACACAATTGAATAGACATACCCCTTTTGATGTAAAAGAACACAATAATAATGGTTGGCCATATCTCTTTCATTGTAAAAATTGTCCCAATTCTTTTTGAAGAAATGAATATTTTAATTCCCTTACAGATCAGATATCATAAAGAATTTGATTTCATAGATTATTAGCATCCTAATTGAGTTCAGAAAGGCCTTATTTCCAATGACTATATACTTACATTTCATCATCTGAACCAAAACTCTCTTCAGAACTTGTTTCTACTTCTGACTGGAAAATAACAGAAACAAAGTTAACAAGAACAGTTTTTCACCCAGCTCTCGAAAAGCAATCTTTGTTGAAATCTCAACAATGATTTCCTTCTGGTTTTTCTTTCCATAGCATTTTGGCATAAAATATTGTCAAAGGAATACATATTTAAAAAATTTTTTGTTTCAATTTTGGTACATGCTATGTGTATTTACTTACATGTTGTGATAATAAACAGTTTTTACTGTAGTTTGTAGTAGATTTCCTTTATCATCACCCTCATCACTTACTCCACTCAAGTCTTCACCTTCTTACTCATTTCATAATCTCTGTATAAAAGATTAAATTGGACTAACTGTGCCCAGTACACTATACTCTATCTCGACTCTCCCAACTCTTGTACTGCCTGTCATCACCTCATTTCAGTCAGTCTGTCATCACTCTCTTGCTTTTTGGACCAAGTCTAGCCAGTAAAACTCTTCCTTCATTCTCTTCTCCTGTATTGTGTCTTATCCCTCAATATATCACTGTCTCTGAAGGCCATCATACACTGGCCACTTTTCTCCCACACATCCTGGGTCTCTATCATCACTATCACCTGGGTTTACATTATCATCAATCATTGTCCTATCTTTTTGGCTACATTGCCTTGCCTATATGAATATGTCCCTGAATTTTCAGTACCTCTATCACACATCCCCACTATTATACATGCTTTTTATCAATTACCACTGTCACCTATTCCTCTATCACTCATGCATTTTGCTCTAGTAGACATGTGCAGTTATGAGGTCCCTTTAAACAAATCAAAGACATGGCTATTTCTGTATTGCTAGTACACCTTGTAATGTGTATGGTTGTGAGGCAGTTTTGACAGGGGACAGATTGTGTGTAGTGGGGCAACATGGCTGTAGGCAAATTATTTTATGCATGGCTATGATTTTACTAAGTTTCACATGTCTTCCCAAGCACAGCAAATCGCCAAATGTCACAGCTCCTCCACAATGAGGCTCAACAACTGAAGGTCATTTCTCATCACTTCATCCCACGTCTTCTGCAGTCTGCCCCTCCACAATTAGAGATTGGCCTTTCTTTAGGCAACTGTCCTCATCCACATGCATCACATGACCTTACCAGTGCAGTCTTCTCTTGTACACTATATCTGATGCCGCTTATATCCAATTTTTCTCTTAAAACATTTATATTATCATCGTCTTTCGTCATAATCATCATCATCATCATTTAGTATCTGCTTTTCATGGAGGCTTGGGTTTAGGCGATTTAACTGGAACCAGTAAGCTGGAGAGCTGCACCACGTCCCAGTCTTATTTGATTTCTACAGTTGGATGCCCTTAAACAGCTGATGGCCTTTTCCTTTCATTTGTCCACTCACTCATGTGTGTGTGTGTGTAGTCTATGTGTGTCGTGTGTTAATGAATAGTTACGATCTATACTGGGCTACATTTAGAAACAGTGACATCACCATTTGCAGAACAGTGACAAGTGATGACATTGTTGTTTGGGGCTAGGCTGCAACTGATGTCATCTGAAATATCTTGTCAGCTAATCATCTATTTCCTTACTTTCTTATTCCAACAGATAAAACAAAAAAAAAACTCTTACTTGAAAAATAGGTAAGGATTGGTGACAGGAGGGAATCTCACCATAAGATCTTGTTTCACATGCATCTCCTCATACCTAAGCATGCCAGCAAAGATGCTAAACAAATGAACAAAAGCATGAAAATAGCAGTAAAGCTGCATGATAGTGGTGTCAAACCTGGCACCCAGGCCATCGTATAATTTTTTTGACATTGTTTTTATTCTTCTTTTCCATTTTATTTTGACATGCACATTGCATTTTTATTCTTCACTTTTTATGAATTCAGTGAGCACATGCACATTGCATGTTCATTCTTCTTTTCCCAGATCCTACTCAAAACTGTTTACAGATCACAACCAGCTCATGAACTATGTTTGTGAGGAGTGCTTGAAGCACTGTTGGTTGTGAAATAAACAGAGCTGCTGTCATGCGAAGCCACTGATGAAATTTCAAATTACTCACTGGTCGCAATTCATGCAATTAAAAAAAATGAATAAAATAAAATGAAATAAAATCTTTAAAATGCTACCTCTCTCCTTTGTTGTTTTCCAGCAGTTGAAGCTAACATAACAAGTCTACCTCTTGAAAATCTGAAATGGAGTGCATCATTGTAAAAATTAATCAATTAGAAAGTTCAAGATAATTAAAGTTAATATGCCTCTCTTTCTCTCCCCTTCCTCTTTCTCTACTCTCCCTCTCTCTCTCTCCTATTCTATGATCTATTTGGTATCTCATACCTACATGTTGCTCACACTGAGATTCTTCATCACTCTCCCTTCTCCTTCTTCTTGTCCTTCTTTCTGACCATAGCCACCCATCTACAAGAATAGTAAGCTATGAAATTAAATTATTTGCATATGGAAATGAGGACACCATAAACTCTGCTGATGAATACGACCCAACTTAGAGGGCAATAACTCAAATGAAACAACCTGTATGAGATGGATGGATGGATGGATGGGAAATCTGAAGCCATGGTGAAACTTTCAATGTGATAGTGTTGTGCATAGTAGAAGGGTGGGTAGGTGGAAACATCTGGCCATGTGTCAGAAACTCCTTTGCTAACATCAAACAATAGCATTTTCCCTTTCAGATGCAAGAAAGAGGCATATTAAGCATCAACACTTTTGCCAAAGACTATCCTCTTCCTATCAGATGCAAAATAAAAAAATCTATAACAATTAATATTGGTGCAACGAAGGGTACATTACTTGGGTGATGGTGACAGTGGAGATGGCTGAGGTAATTGCGGCTGTGGCAGTGGCGACGATGGCTGTGGTGATGTTGGTGATGTTGGTGAACTTGTCCTGATAAATGTAGAGTTGAATATTTTAGTCTTTATCAATGTTCAAGACTGAGGAAAGGAAGAAATATGATATTATTGCTTGGAAAAGAATTGAGTAAATAGAGGTAAATGGGGGGAAAGGAAGATAAAAATTTAAGATGGCAAAGACAGAGAGAAGCTTGTTGAACAATCCAAGTGTGACAGAAAGGGAGAAAAATATTGTGCTAAATCATGCAGCCATCTTATTGAATACTACATGGCTCACTCAGTAAAAACAGTGATAAATTACATGGTGTGTTATTTGACAATCTGAACATTTGGCATCCTTACCACTATTTGAGTATACCTCTAAATTCTGGTGATACCACAGCAAATATAGTTAAAGGGAATTCAGTCAGAGTATCACAGTTGGTGCTCCTCTGCACTTGTTGGCAGTATGAATCATAACACACAGTTTGGTTCCAGTGAAGTTGCTGGTGGTGTAATTATTTCTGTGTAGGTACGTCATTTAATATTTATCCAGACTAAGTGGAGGAGAGTGGGCTTTTAAAATGTTATTATAGTAGTGGTCTGTAATGTCTGTATGTGCCTGGTCACCTGAAAGGTACTTTGCTGCAGGTTTGATGGAGGAAGGGGTCTTTGAAACTTGCTGCAGCAACAAAATATGTTCCTTGCATGTCCAGATAGTCATGCATTTTCTAGTATTTTTGTTTCATTGTGCAGGTGGTCTGTGAATAATGGTCTGTATAGAACCTGTTAGGATGTGTAATGTACTGTTTTATGTTCTTTGTAGTTTACTGTGGTTTGTTGTGGGTGATTGAGGGCTCAAATAGGACAGTCATAATCGCTGATGCATCTAATGCATTGTTTGTATACCATTAATGGTATTTTTATTAGGTTAATAAACTCTCTTCTAAACCTGAAAGCTGATGTCATGTAGAAGAACAATAAATTCACAATCGGAAAATTTTTGAATGGTGTTACAAAGAGGATCTGTCATTTTACTTACACCTTTCAAACAAACTTCCATGACATTCCCACACCTCCACAATATATTTACAGACAGTTTCATAAGAAATTCATACTCACATCCATCTTTTAGAAACAGAGCTACATAATAACAACAAAATTAATGTAGCATGATATAAATTTATTGATGGGATTATTTGTAATGTTTGTGATGTGATAAACTATATTATATTCTATACATATATCTATTTATATAGTAGGAGGAGATGTCAAAAGTTCAGTTTATGAAAATGTTTGTGATGATCTGTTAGCTATTACATCAATATAAATTTTTGTGTGTTGGTTAACGTCTCCCAAATCTTCCATCTTACTTCTTGCCAGTAACATTAGAAAACATAAAATACAACCAAATATCACACTCCATAACATATTGCAGATACACAAAGAGAATATACAAAGAGTTAGTACATTTTTGCAGCAACATATACATCTACATAGAAGAATATAAATGTGATAGATAAAAGGTCTTTTTATTATGACTATATACTTACCATTCATCTTCAGAGCCACTGTTCTCAGCTTTTTCTACTACCTATTAGATTAGAGTGAAAAAAAAACATACTGAATGTAAGAAGTAATGATTTAGAACTGGGTCACTCAAACACTGTGACATAGATTCCATGATTTTTTAATTGGATTATTCAGTAATGAAGACATGTTTGTATGTCAATAGTATATATTTGAAGGTACAATAAGAGAATGTAGCTACTATTATCTAATGGAAATATTCCAATCTGAAATAACACAGAAATATATGAATTAGTTTTTTTTTCTTACAGTTTTCACAATGGTGTGTTGATTAAAACACACAGTAAGAATGGAAGACATCTACTGAATGAAAAACAGTTTTGCATGATGGCAACTAAGGTTATCCAGCAGACTAAGACCAAATAAGAGAGATATGCCAAAAAGTGATGAACTTTTGTCTGAGGATTCAGAGTATAACACATTAGATGTAGAATAATCTTTTCTACTATAGGCACAAGGCCTGGAATTTGTGGGGAGGGGAATAGTCGATTACATCAACCCCAGTACTTGACTGGTATTTAATTTATCAACCCCAAAAGGAAGAAAAAGCAAAGTCGACCTTAGTTGATGAAGCAAACCTTTGTGAAACTTTCAGATTCTGATCACTAATTATTCTTGATACGTGCGTGTGTGTGTGTGTGTGTGCGCGCGCGCGTGCATGCGTGTGTAATATTGTAGTTTGGTCTACCATTACAATATATATTACCTGGGACTACCCATATAACATAGTATCTGGGTCTACCAATATAACATATAGTAGCTGGGTCTACTGATATGAAAAAGTCTCGTAGATTGCTCTTCCAGTACGAAATATAGTTGTCTGCTCAACTAAAGTGAGAAAATAAATTTTAAAATATTCATAAGAAGAATATGCAATGTTGCTGACATACAAGTCTATTATTCCAATGTATTCTAAATGTAGCAGAGGCATTCTAGCTTTGAAAAGAATAGTATTAAATGCTCTGTTTCTAGGAAATGTAGTCAACCAATTGAAGAATGAATTGAATACACATAGTGCAATGCGCAGTAACTGCACAGTGCCAGGCTATTCAAACTATGTGTAGGCTAAATAAATCATTGTTAATGCATCTTCTTTGTTGATGTTTTTTTCTGTATGTGTGAATGTGTGTGAAATATAGTTGTTGATTTTTCAGTATTGAAAATTAATGTCAAACTCCTTAAGATGCCAACAGCTCTACCAGTATGGAAATTTCCAAATTGCCTACCTGCATGGAACATTTTAGCCTGTTTTGTCAATGTGAGAAAATACATAATATTCAGTAGTAGAATATACAGTGCTGCTGCTATACAAATCCATTCATGAAACTTTGAAATATTCAATGGTCACAATTTACGCAAAGATAATCATTGAAATATTAAGTTTTAAAAGAATTACTTTCGTTGTATGTTTTCTTATAACATTTATAATGTCATTCAACTCTTGTTCACTTCCTTCCCGATGTTTTTTGAGGATCATTGGTGGTCTGAAAAATCAGTCAATGAGAAAATGCAAGATAGATAAAATTAATTTGTTCTAATGAGTGTACAGTGAAACACTTCAGTTTTTATCTTATATCTGAAAGTGGGGAAAGAAAGAAAGGGAGTGTTATTGTTTGGAATGGAATCAAGTAAACAAAAAGGGAAATGAAGAGTAGAATGTGAAAGAGTTTTTAAGAGAAACCAGTGTCAGGAATGTGTCAAGAATCAGGGTTGAAAGGTGAACAAAATTAAAGAAGCTAACAAATTCAGATAGAAACAGCTAGTATTTTAAGCAAAGGTTGAAAATTCTAAATATATTATCAGAACAAGAGAATAATGCCATATTTATCAGGTCTCTGTGTACCAGAGTTCAGGCCTAGTGAGGCAACTGATGTTGTGGCTAAATTCTCTTTGCATATTTTTATGTCTGAGCAAGCTGAATGGGAAAAACAGTGATTTCATGGTACAGTTCTATTTGTTCTCTGGATGTATTGTTTGTGTCTGGATATCTGAAGATAGCCTTTCATGTACTTAATACTGTGGAACATGAAGCTCACTAGCAACCATGGAAGATCAATTGCAACCAATTATCACACTCCCCAGTATGTATATACATATCACATTCACATAAGAGAAAAATACAAGGAGTGACATACAACTCCTCCATCACACCACTCTCATACATAAAAGAACCTACATTTTATGATAAATAGCTTATGTGAAATGACTATATACTTACCTCTTATCAAATGGAGAGAAACCATTCCCACATTTTGTTTCTTCTTCTCCTTCCTAAAATGATGAACAGAAAAAATGAAAAGAAAAAGATATAATAAAATGTTGGAAAGATGAAGAATTTGAAAATCCTGCCATATGACAGGACTATATTTCATACCTAATAGTTGATTGGTCTACCAATAAGAGATATAATAGACAGTTTTGCCAATTGTAAATCTAATTGATGACTCTCCCAGTACTAATGAACAGTACCTAGCTCTACCAATATAAAATAAAATAGTAGCCTGCGACACCAATGTAAGAAAATATATAAGAATATTCACAAGCAGAATATACAGCATTCCTTTTATAGAAATCTGTTGATGAAATTCTCAACAACCCATTCATCACAATGTATGCAAACAGAACTAATCAAGAATATTTTAAAATTTTACATGATTTACTTCTCTGCTTTTCCCAGCATTTAGAATTTTTGGTTGCACAATTCTTTTCTTAACTCCATACCGCTTTACACGTTTCTTTGAGGTTGCTTGATGTGGTCTGCAAAATTAGTCAATTAAGAAATTCAAGATTAGTAAAGTGAATTTTTTTGTCAAGAATCTGAGGAAAAGGAGTAAGTTGTGCTGTTGTTTAGAATGGAATCATAGAATTGGAAAATGAATTACATTTTATGGAATGATACTGGGAGTGAAAGGAATACCCAGTGGTTGTATTGTTATGTCTTGGATAGTGGTCAAGAGTACAAGGTGGTCAAAAAGTAAAGGAAGTTAGGAAATTAACTGTAAACACCTTCCGGCTCTGGAACTCATTGTGAATTTCAGTTAGTAAATATATTCTTCTTTTCTCTCTCTTTCTCTCTGTCCATATGTGCATGAATATAATTAGAATAAACATTAGCAGATACTATGGATTTCCCATTGAAAACACAAACCAGTTGCTTAATTTGCACAAACCAGTTTGCTTAATTTGCATAAATCTGTTCCTTATATAAGAGAGAAACAATCAATATCACAAAATACTTCTTTCACCAACAGAAATATGTTTGATTGTTAAAATTACTGATATTATAGCTGTCTCCAGAAATGATGGATTGCTATTTTAAATGCCTACCAAATTTTGCTTTTTTGATCCCTGTTGATTCATGAATAATACCAATGATCTAATGGAGTAAGATTTGGAAGTGTAGCAATTTAGTATAGTTCCTACATATAATGAGAAATGTGTTACATGGAAATCAACTGATCTTAATAGTTATCTCCATTGCTCATTATTTGTAGCTTATTAACATTCCCGGGAGTTTTTGTCAACTAATCACTGGGATAGTCTCAGATTATCAAAGTTTTTCAACTCACTATATACCATATCTAAAACCCTGTATTATATATATGTACTTGATGTTAGGAAGGGTATCCAGCCATAGAAACCATGCCAAATCAGACTGGAACCTGGTGCAGTTCCCCAGCTTACCAGTTCCAATCAAACTGTCTAACCCATGCCAGCATGGAAAGTGGACATTAAATGATGGTGATTATCAGCACAATATTATCCCATTTAAGGACATATTTCTTGAATTACCTCAATTTTATGTTTTCCTGCATCCATTTCTTTATATCTTCCTGAAAATAAAGAAAAGATTTTGAATGTTAGATGAATGATTAAGTTCCAATTACTAAGATTAATGCTATAAACACAGAATCTCAAATTTTATAACAAATTATACAGAGAAGACATAACTGAATACAAATAGCACAAGACATGAGATTAGCCAAGATTATCTGGCGGAGAAAATCTGATCCATTTTAACAGATACAATGATTTTCTTTTTCCTTATTTAGTTTTTAGCATGGTAGACTGGTTTTGACATGGGACTTGAATGAATTAAATCTTCTGGATAACAACAGTGCTACTTGAGGATAACAAAATTTATTTAACCAATTTAAACATTCAGTAGAGTTTATAAGCCATGTCAGACTTACAAAGTTCTACAATACCCCTAATATATCTTTAAAAAATGGCTAGAAAGAAGGGAAAATAGAGTATTTTTGTAGCCTCTATAAATCGGAGAATATTTTTGTTAGTGGATTCTTCAAAATAAAAAACACCTCCAGCCTTGGTAACCCTTTTGAAACCATTTTATAAATCTCCTCTCTCCCAAACTGCTAATTTTTAGAGCTGGAACAAATAATTCCATAAGGTTTCTTAATGTTTCTACTAATAGAATGTTTCCATACATGTTTCTACTAATAGAATATAATTTAAAGGAACATGTCACATTCAGAGCCAACAAAGTCATTGTATGTTACTCTGTCTTTGATGCATTTTATACATTGACAGATTTGGCTGAGATAATGGAGGTATACAGAGAAGGGTAAGACTAGTTATGAGACAGTAGAAGAAATGGTGAACTGTGTGTTGAGGATACAGGGTTTAACAAAACTATGCAGGATCAAGAAGGATTGTGATATATAATATAAGGAGATTATTCTGACGTGATTGATGGGTCATTGACCACTCATTAGAGGATAAGTACTTCCTCATTCATTGCAGATGGATGCACGGTATGCAGAATAGTCTACATAAGACAGTTAAGTTCTGATCTATGCAACAATGTGTCAGCACAGAAAAATAGATGTTCAAATGATAACGATGATGTTTCATAGTATTTATCATATTGGTTGTTTTATACAAAGCACATGAGAACAATTTTATGGAAAGAGAAATACTAAGTCATGATAACTTCTTATTTTCCTTCAAACAGAAACTGAAACTAGGACTTGAAACTGAGAATTAAACCCAGGTCAATGTCTCAGTTCACTGGATGTTTATCTCCCAGTGTAAGGGGTTTATAACTACATTCTTCAAAGTCTTTCCTCCATTATTTATGAAACCAATACCATTCAACTTTCATATTATACTCTCTGATTATTTTTCTGTCTTTCACATTAAATAGAAACCATGGCAAAGCAGACATCAGAGCTGAATACAGTCCTCCAAATCATTAGATCTTACTGAACTGTCCTACCTATGTTAATAAAGAAGATAAAGGTTAAATGATGATATTATATAAACATAATGCACAACACTGCATGTATTTGAAAACCGAGATGAATTTTAAAGGGATTGAACATCACTTTATTGAAACCTTCACTATGAAACTTTAAACAGATGCAAATACACATTGTTGGTATATTCACAGACAAAAATAAAAGCAATTATCTAGGTATATTTCATGGTTCATTGATGAGTAATCAATGAACAAGTTACAGCCCTCATCTTTCTGTCCACAAATATAACTTGCAACAATTCCTATTTAAATCAAACACAACAAATATTCAGCTGTAATGAATGAAAACATTTACATGTAATGTATTTGTTGGTGATTAAATGATTAATGAATATTAATGCACAATTCACAGTGTATCAGAAACCAAAGATAAACAGATGTAAATACACCTTGTTATGCTCTTCATATACAGAAAAAAATAAAGGAGATTATCCTGATGTGATATTTCATTTAGGCCAGATGAGGGATTAAGCCATATTGTGCTCCACTTTCTATATCTGTGCAGCTATGGCACTTGTTTACGTTGAAAATTGACTCTATATTTATATCTGCTTTTATTCAATGCATCATTATGAAAAGTTGCCTTATTTAATAAAATGTTAGATATTCTTTCACTCATGTAATCAATTAATACTTCTAAGTATTAATAGTAGGGTGGTTAAAATTATCATTGATGTACATACTTGTTTTTCATTCAGTTTTCTGCAGCATTGATAATCATTTGTCTGAATGTTAATTATTACCAGTTTGGCTGATAATGTGCAAAACTGCAAAGATCTAATCTAAAGCTTAATTTTTTTTTTAGCATATCTTTTAGAATATATAGAGCATGTATCTCAACTCTTTCCAAACAATCCATATCGCATCAAAGATATACCGTATATCTATCATTCACGCAGAATTGTCACCAAAAAATAGGTATTTCCTGGAATATATGTCTATATACATATATTCTTTTATTTGTTTCATTCACCTGATTGTGGCCATGCTGAATCATTGCCTTGAAAGTAAGACCTGTGTTTTATATATATATATATACATGCACACACAAGTAAAACATGTGTGTGTGTATACACACATACACATTTTGTCAACACACACACACACACACTCGGAATGCTCACAGCAGCCATATTCCTACCACTCTATGTCACACTGGTGAGACCCATATTGGAGTATGGGATTCAAGCCTCTTCTCCTTATCTCCTCAAAGACATACAGCATCTCGAAAGAGTCCAGAAGCTGGCTACCTGCATGGTTCATGGTCTCAAAAATTTGTCCTACGAAGAAAGGCTGAGGACGCTCGACCTTTATTCTCTTGAAAAACGCCGCCGCCGTGGTGATCTCATTCTCGCCCACAACATCATAAGCGGAAAGTGTAACCTCTCGAAAGAGCTGTTCTTCACTCCTGCTCCAGAGCGTCGGCTGCGGGGTCATTCCGGAAAGCTCTACCTGCAACGATTTCATCTCAATCGAAGGAGAGGAGCTTTCTCCGTCCGGGTTGCGGATCCGTGGAACAAGCTGCCAGACGAGATGGTGAAGATGCCGACGACCGCTTTGTTCAAAGCCTCCCTGGACCTCAAGTGGCCTGAACTCTTTACATGAACACCACCCTGTACTTAACTCCATGTCCCCCTACATGGCCTTGCTATTTGCTTTTGAGCCAAATTAACTAACTAACTAACTAACATATATGTGCAGCACTGTTTCTTGCCTTCCAGGGAGGTCTTTTAATGCATTATAGAAAAAAAAGCAGCAAAGATATAATGTACATAAAGATATAAAGAACATCATAATAATATCTATAAAATTGGGAAATTTTACAAAAAGACTACTTAAAGATCTTTGATTAACAAATTTATGCATCTCAGGTGCAATCCAAGTTCTTATCAGATTTTACATGCATTTATACAACCATCATACATCCATCATGACTGATGTACTTGTACAAGTGCACATCAGCACTTATGGCAAAATAGCAGCTCTTGCAAATAATGTTAAAAATACTAACTGGGCTACTAATACAAAAATTAATACCAATATGAAAAATAGTAACTGGTTTTACCATTACAAGAAATAGTATCCAGTACTAATCCAGTATACAAGAATCTGCTCTACCAATATGATAAACAGTAACCTGTTCTACCAAAATGAAAATAGTCACCTCTGCTACCTTTATGAAAATTAGTAGCTCATTCTACCAATATGAAAAATAGTAGCTTGTTCTAAAAAGTTTGAAAGCAGCTTATAAAAAAATAGTTGGTTCAACCATTATGTAATACAGTAGTTATCTCTAGCAATAGGAAAAATATAGTTTGCTCTGTGACTATGTAAAATAGTAAACTGATCCATCAACATGAAAAATAGAAGGTTGCTCAATCAATTTGAAAAATGTTTGCCTGCTTTATTCATCTGCAAAATTTATACACTGCTCTACATATATGAAAAATAGGAACCATCTGTACAATGCTATACTGAAAAATATGTTAAGATATTCATAAACGAAATTTATAATGTTGCTGTTAATACAGAGTCATTATTGAAATTCCAAACTACTCATCGGTCATAATTTATAAAAACAGAAATAATAAAATTAATGAAAAATATAAGATAATACTTTTTTTGGTTGCTCTTTGGATTCTGGAGATTGTTGTCCCCATAATGTATCATTTGTTGTTATATCTAACATTGGTACTGACTCATATTGAGAGGTTGGTGATCTGCAAAAAATGAACCAAGGAGGAAGTTTAAGATTAGTAAAGTTTATTTGTCATATGGGAAAGGCAAATGTGGATACAACTTGGCACCAGTGACATCACAACTCATTTCTACAGCTGAGTGAACTGGAGCAATGTGAAATAAAGTGCCTTGCTCAAGAACACAACACACAGCCCGGTCTGGGAATTGAATTCACTACCTCATGATTGTGAACCCTGTGACATAGTTAGATGTGTGTGTGTGTGTGTGTGTGTGTGTGTGTGTGGTGTGTGTGTGTGTGTGTGTGTGTGATATATTTTCACTCCTCCCACCATTGTCCACCTTCTTTTGTCTCCTTTCCTTCTACACAAATGATTGTTACTCACAAGAAAAAATATATACAAATACAGGTAGCATATTAAAGAAATAGGTGTAGGAGTGGCTGTGTGGTAAGTAGCTTGCTTATGAACCACATGGTTCCAGGTTCAGTCCCACTGTATGGTACCTTGGGCAAGTGTCTTCTACTATAGCCTCGAGCCAACCAAAGCCTTGGGAGTGGATTTGGTAGACGGAAACTGAAAGAAACCCATTGTGTATATGTATATATATATATATATATATATATATATATATATATATATATAATGTGTGTGTATATGTTTGTGTATCTGTATTTATCCCCCCAACATTGCTTGACAATCGATGTCCCCATAACTTAGCAGTTTGGCAAAAAGATATCAATAGAATAAGTACTAGGCTTACAAAGAATAAGTCCTGAGGTCGATTTGCTCAACAGTCAAATGACTGAAACAAGTAAAAGAGTAAAAGAGTAAATTGATGATTAACATCATTACAATAAACAATGTCATTTTTCATACTGAAGAACTGCAACTACTTTTCTCTTGTCAATGAAAAACTACATTCTGTTCCCAAAGCTGGATCCAATGATTCTGCTGATGTCTTTGAAAGAACTAACTGGAACACTAAGTCATTTAATTCTATGTCAGCAGGCTGTTTTGTTCTCCGTGCTCCTCTTCAAGGTACAGCACTCCAGTTCATTGAAAACATTTAACTTATTAGACACAGGAACATTCACTTCCGCCCAATGAGGTACAGTTTTAAATGTCAAGGGCAAATCTAGGTAATCAATTTTCAGCTTGTATCCAGCATGCAAATAATACAAAAATAGCAATTTTCAAGATGATTTATCAGTTCTCATCAAACTATTGGCACAACAAAATGTTATCTGGAAAGGTTTGTCTACTTACTTATCATCAGAAGATGTCATAGTGTGTTTCCCTTTTCTTTCTCTTCTTCCAAACTAAAAAATATAACAAAATGTTAATTGCCACAAGATAAGATGGAATTAGAATTTCTATTTGTTAGAAACAAGATTTAAGTAAAATGTATGTTTAAAGGAGGAAGTATATAAGTAACAATAGCAAGAAATAAATAAAGAATGACCACTTCCAAAATCCAACTACACACAGATATAGACACAGAAAATCCATTTACACAAAGGATATTTTTATTTTCAATTTAGCTGTTGAGACCTAAACATATTTAGTATCACTGCTTTCAAATGAAGATCTACAATCACATCTAAAACTATTGTATTTTTATAAAGTTCAGTATTTATGATATCATTGTAAATCCTTTAACATTTTATTACTTTAGATACAATTCAGAGTATTGGCCAGTAAAGGACCATTCTGTCAGTTTATTAATTTTAACTTGACACTAAGTGTGTATGTAGATTATACTATCCTTAATATTTGAACAATATCACAGGAAATGTTTGTACATATTAAATGTATTGATATGTTAAAAACTTTTGAGAGCAAAAGTATTGCTTGATGCTGAAGAGATACTCAAATCTTTGATCATACACTAGTCTATGTGAAGTATGTAGGAAAAGAGTTGAATGTATGACCTACAAACTCAATTTGCCAATTTAGAGGCCCATTTAACCAAGTTAGTTTATCACTTATTTAGGTGAAAATAAAGGGATAGTAAACTTTGAAGGCCTGATACATTGGTTTGGTTTCATGAAATAAATTAGAGATGACACCACTACCACCATGGGATAGTAGGATACACATCTAAATCTATAGGACAGTACATTTAGAACTAACTTATGTAACATGTTCTTTTTTTAAGATGGTAAAGTGTAATATATATATTGGATATCATAGTCCCAGATACGCTATGTCTAAAAGGTTTGTAATGATCATTGCTATAATACTACTTGTCATAAATCTGTTTCATGTGAACAGAATATGGGTTAAACAACAGTAACAGCAATAATATGCACAGACTCGTTCACATTTTTTGTTTTCTGCTCTTCTTACTTTCAATACTTACCTGTCTATTTCTATCAGGCATATTTTCAAATTTATTTTCGTTTTGTCTTCAAATTCTTTCTAGTTAATTTGAATTTTCTTTCTAAAAATACAAAAATAGAGTTTTAAATGAGAGTCAATGAAATTAAAAGAACCTCTCTGTATTTATAATAATTTTAAACTTTTCTTAATTCATTTTATCTTTCCTCTTTCAATAAATGAAGCCCTAAGACACTCATGTCGAGAAATGAGGGGTGAAAGACAAACAGTGAGTATTTATATCTTCTCTAGTCTAAGCAGCAATGCTGATATTGAATGGGTTTTTTCAATAATGATCTCATCTGAAAAAAATTGAAGAGAAAATATTGGCAAGTAGACTTGATTGCAGTAAAGCTCTAAATATGTAAAAACTTCTCAGAACAAAGATTAGCCATGTTGCAAAAGACTCTTGGCCAAATGAAAATCCCTGGAGGCAACATGTAAAAGTAAAAAAAACGTGATTGCTATAACAAGAAATTTCAGTCTGTATTCAGTGACCAGGAATATATTTTAAAAACTGCAAAATTATGAATCATTGAAGAGGAAAAGGGCACAAGAGAAAATCCTTGATTAATAATTAAATAAGTCACAGAATAAAAGGGGGTATTTTAGAATTATTAATAAAATAACGGAAGCAAAAATAATCACTTATTGTTTTTGTAAATATGGCACCCGTACCACTGTCACATAAAAGGCACCATTCAAACATGGCCAATGCTAGTGCTGCTTCACTGGTTCCTATGCCAGTGGCACATAAAAAGCACCATTCGAGCATGGCTGATGCCAGTGAAACCTGACTGGTACTCATGCTGGTGGCACATAAAAAGCAACATTTGAGCATGGTTGATGCCAGTGCCACCTAAGTAGCTCCTGTGCGTATGGCATGTAAAAAGCACCCACTACACTCTTGGAATGGTTGGCATTAGGAAGGGCATCCAGCTGTAGAAACCATGCCAGATCAGATTGGAACTTGGTGCAGCCTCCTGGCTTGCCAGTCCTCTGTCAAACTGTTTATCCCATGCCAGCATGGAAAGCAGATATTAAACAATGACAATAATGATGATTTACATTTTACAATGCAATACAGAGACAGGTAGACAGACATATACACACACGTTTAATTGTGCCAAATGAATGAGGAAAGAGGCCTCAATACATTTACATTTTGTGAAGTATCCAGTTTATTGAAATAATGTTTTTCCTGTGACTTGAGTCTTATGCCTTCAGTGGAATAGAACTCGAATTATTAGGCCACTACTTGTTCAGAAGATACCTGTTTAACCTGTTTCTGAAATCTTACATAAATTCTTTTATTATTAACTTGTTACTTATGGTCATGAACGGGCAGACACCATCTTTTATTCACCTCATGTTTCTAAACAATTCACAATAATAATGCTATGCATTTGTATCTAAGCAGAGAGCTGTTCAATTCAATGTCACTTGTGGAGATTGCAACCAATTCAAGGATCAAATGGGATTTGAGAGAGTTACTCAGACTGTACACTTTATTGTCAATCATCACACATAAAGAAAACACAAAGTCTACATTTTGTGTCTGGAGTTTGTTACAAATGCCCAAGCCAGGATTGCAAATAATTCCATCACATAAGGAAAAGACAACTGCAACAATGACAGATACTTGCTATTGTATTTGTGGTGGTTAAAATTTTAATCATGTCAGAGTTTGTCCTACGAAAGGATCTTGTGAGTAAAATCAATTTTCAGAGATCATCATCATCATCATCATCATTTAACGTCCGCTTTCCATGCTAGCATGGGTTGGATGGTTCAACTGGGGTCTGGGGAGCCCGAAAGCTGCACCAGTCCAGTCAGATCTGGCAGTGTTTCTACAGCTGGATGCCCTTCCTAACGCCAACCACTCCGAGAGTGTAGTGGGTGATTTTATGTGCCACCGACACAGGTGCCAGACGAGGCTGGCAAACGGCCATGCTCGGATGGTGTTTTTTATGTGCCACCGACACAGGTGCCAGACGAGGCTGGCAGACGGCCACGCTCGGATGGTGTTTTTATGTGCCACCGACACAGGTGCCAGATGAGGCTGAAATTCTTTCATCAAAAACCTAAGTAAAGTGGTAGATGTAAAATCATTGTAGAAATAGATGAATTATTGTTTCCCTGCGACACTGAGAAAATGGAAAAGAAACAGGTAAAAATTAAAGGTTACTAATGTGAAAGGAAAAGAGACTAACTGATATCAATGAAAGGCAAAAGTGCTGAGGTTTTAATTCCAATTGTTCTGGAATGGATTACTCCAGGATCTGTGATTTCTCATAGCAGAATCATTACCGGAACTAGAAAAGAAATTTCGGGTGTGGAAGCTAGGTTTAGAATCAAAAGGCCTGAGAGTCAACGTAGCAAAGACCAAAGTTCTTGTAAGTAGGAAGGCAAACACACCACACACCCCTTCAGGTAGGTGGCCCTGCTAAACCTGTAGAAAAGGTGTAGGTAGAAACTCTATAAGATGTACCCAGTGAAAGCTATGGACACATAAGAAGTGCAGCAACATCAAAGAAAAATTAACTGAGAAGATAGCTTGATACTCAGAAAACAGATTCCATTACACTACTGGGGGAGAAACTAGAAGTAGTTGATAGTTTCCGCTACCTAGGTAAGCAAGTTAGTAGTGGGGGGGGAGGGTGTGTGCTCAGAGAGTGTTACCACTAGAATAAGAATAGCCTGGGCAAAGTTTAGAAAGCTCCTACCCCTACTGGTGACAAAAGGTCTCTCGCCCAGAGTGAAAGGTAGATTGTACGACGCATGTGTGTGAACGGTAGTGAAACATGGGCTATGACTGCAGAGGACATGCATAGGCTTGAAAGAAATGAAGCTAGCATGATTCGCTGGATGTATAATGTCAGTGTGCACACTCAACAGAGTGTAAGTGCCCTGAGAGAAATGCTGGACATAAAAAGCATTGGATGTGGCATGCAAGAAAGACGTCTGCACTGGTATGGTCATGTACTACGGATGGATGAGGAGAGATGTGTGAAGAAGTGCCACTCCCAAACAGTTGAAGGAATCCTGGGAAGAGAATCCTGGGAAGATAATCCTGGGAAGGAATCCAGGAAGACATGGGATGAGGTGGTCAAGCATGACCTTTGAACGTTGGGCCTCACAGAGGCAATGACGAAAGACCAAGATCTCTGGAGATATGCTGTGACTGCGAAGACCCAACAAATAACTTGAGTTCATGGCTGTTTCCTGCACTTGGATCGCAGGATGGCCTGCTGTGCTTACCTTGGATCATAGGGTGACCTGCAGTGCTTAAGGAGACCTATTGAGTCAAGTACATCAACATCAAAAAATCAAATGGAAATTGTAGTTGTGATACCTGTGCCGGTGGCACATAAAAAGCACCATCTGAATGTGGTTGATGCCAGCGCCGCCTTAACTGGCTTTGGTGCTGGTGGCACGTAAAAAGTATCAACCGATTATGGCCAGCCTCCCCTGGCACCTGTGCCAGTGGCACGTAAAAAGCACCCACTACACTCACGGAGTGGTTGGCGTTAGGAAGGGCATCCAGCTGTAGAAACACTGCCAGATCAGACTGGAGCCTGGTGCAGCCTCCTGGCTTCCCAGATTCCGGTCGAACTGTCCAACCCATGCTAGCATGGAAGACAGACGTTAAATGATGATGATCATCATCATCACATCAGAACTTTGGAAATTAAGGATATGACCTTGGTATGATAAACCACTTCAGAAATTTCATACATCCAAAAAACTGGAATATGCACAAATTGGGTGGAAGGCATATGAACCAATACAAAAGGTAACCTGAAGACGATACATGGCACATGGGGCCATATGAAAGAATTACCACGCAGAATTTATATGGACTCAAATCTTTGATTAAAAATCATTTTCAATTTCTAGATCTTAGTTACAACAAATATTTATCCTATCATCATCATTATCATCATCGTTTAGCATCCGCTTTCCATGCTAGCATGGATTGGACGGTTCAACTGGGGTCTGGGAAGCCAGAAGGCTGCACCAGTCCCAGTCTGATCAGGCAATGTTTCTACGGCTGGATGCCCTTCCTAACGCCAACCACTCCATGAGTGTAATGGGTGCTTTTTACGTGCCACCAGCACAGGTGCCAGACGAGTCTGGCAAACAGCCACGATCGGATGGTACTTTTTACGTGCCACCAGCACGGGGGCCAGGCGAGGCTGGCAATGGCCACGAACGGATGGGGCTTTTTACGTGCCACCAGCACGGGGGCCAGGCGAGGCTGGCAATGGCCACGAACGGATGGGGCTTTTTACGTGCCACCAGCACAAGGCCAGTTGGGGTGGCGATGGCAACGGCCATGTTCAGGTGGTTCTCTTACGTGCCACCGGCACTAGTATCACAGCTGCAATTTCCATTGATGTTGATCGATTTCAATTCTCACTTGCCTCAACAGGTCTTCACAAGTAGAGTTTTGTGTCCCAAGAAGGAAAGGTATGTATAAGTGGACTGGCTACATCCCGTGTAGAGGTCACGGGTTATGGTCTCACTTGTCCTGCTGGGTCTTCTCATGCACAGCATATTTCCAAAGGTCTCAGTCACTAGTCATTGCCTCGATGAGGCCTAATGTTTGAAGGTCGTGCTTCACCACCTCATCCCAGTTTTCCTGGGTCTACCCCTTCCACAGGTTCCCTCAACCGCTAGGGTGTGGCACTTTTTCGCACAACTATCTTCATCCATTCTCGCCACATGACCATACCAGTGCAAACGTCTCTCTTGCACACCACAACTGATGCTTCTTAGGTCCAGCTTTTCTCTCAAGGTACTTACACTCTGTCGAGTATGAACACTGACATTGCACATCCAGCGGAGCATACTGGCTTCATTTCTTGCGAGCTTACACATATCCTCAGAAGTCACGGCCCATGTTTCACTGCCATGTAGCATGGCTGTTCATACACACACGTCATACAGTCTGCCTTTTACTCTGAGCGAGAGGCCTTTTGTCACCAGCAGGGGTAAGAGCTCTCTGAACTTTGCCCAAGCTATTCTTACTCTAGCAGTTACACTTTCAGCACACCCGCCCCCGCTACTGACTTGGTCACCTAGGTAATGGAAGCTATCAACTATTTCTAGTTTTTCTCCCTGGAATGTGGCAGAAGTTGGCATTTTCAGTGTTTATTGCTCCTGAGCATCTGCCACATACGAAAACTATCTTCCTAGTTAGCCTTCCTTTGACATTGCTGCACCTCTTATGTGTCCATAGCTTACACTTGGTGCATCTTATAGAGTTTCTACCTACACCTTTTCTACAGATCGAGCAGGGCCATCTACCTGAAGGCGTTTGTGATTTGTCTACCTTCCTACTTATTAGGACTTTGGTTTTAGCTAGATTGACTCTAAGGCACTTCGATTCTAATCCTTGCTTCCACACCTGAAACTTCTCCTCCATTGAATTCCTCAATTATTGCCTGGAGGACTATAATAAATAGGAGGGGGCTGAGGACTGAGCCTTGGTGGACCCCTACCTCTACCCGGAATTCTTCACTGTACTCGTTGCCAACCCTCACCTTACTAGCAGCGTCCCTGTACATGGCTCGCACAGCTCTCACTAACCATTTATCTATCCCTAGTTTCCTCATTGACCACCAGATAAGGGATCAGAGGATCCTGTCGAAGGCTTTCTCCATGTCAACGAAAGCCAGGTACAGGGGCTTATCTTTGGCTAGGTATTTCTCCTGCAGCTGCCTTACCAGGAATATAGCATCAGTGGTACTTTTCCCTGGCACGAACCCAAACTGCATCTCATCTAAACTAACTCTCTCTAATTAGTTGGGCTATGACCCTCTCCATAACCTTCATTACCTGATCCAACAGCTTGATACCTCTGTAATTATTTGTATCAAGGGCGTCACCTTTACCTTTGTAGCAGTTGACTATTATGCTGCTACACCAGTCATTGGGTACGACTCCTTCGTGTATACATATTACAATTAGTCATAGATGCTCTCTGAAATTTGGCAGTATCAAATTGTCTAAAATTCAACATCATTAAATTGTTTTACTTCTTGGATATTTTACAATCAGTCATGGACACTGAGACTCTCCAGTTGAAAAGATTTGGATAAATTGTTTAAAATTTTGCTTAAAGTTGCCCAAATCTTTCTGCTTTGCCACATTAGGTTTTATTAAAATTAATTCTTTGAAATATCTTTTTTAAAAAAATCATTTTAAAAGATGTGGTAGATTTTTTCAAACATAATACGATTGCTTGAAATATGAATAAAAGATGGAATGGTCATGGGTGGAATGCTTTTGATTTTAAATCTGATAGGTCACAGTTGTCCTGCATTAAACAATAAAGGCTAGTAAGAGCCAGACTGAGTTAATAAGGAATATTCTACATAGCCACTTGATCTACCAGAAAGAGAAACTATAGTCAATTGTTGGTTAGTCTCTGATCAGACTTGACCCAAGCCAACTTCTATAGTCAAAGGTATTTTAGTAATGATTTGGTTGCTATGTCTAGCAGATTGAATAACAGCATAGAAGATTATTTGCTAGTTGAGAGGATCTATTACAAGTTGTTACTGTTGTTTGACTCTGATTCAGTAGACCTATGATTGAAGGTGTTCCACATATGACAATCCCATCTTTTATTTTATAGGCAGTGTACTTAGCACTCCAATCCTCAATATGTTCTTAAAAACAAAAAGAAAAAAGGGAGATAGGTTGCTACATAAGTGACATTTGACAGGATGGTCACGGATGGAAGTTCTTAAAAAGAAAAGAACATTTAAAACCACGTGATGATCACGGTTGGAATGCTTTTAAAGAATGATGGCCATTTGGAAATACACATGTTAATTAATCGAACTTTTTTTTCCCACTCTAGCTGTCATCTAACATGCTTGAGACAGCAGCTAAACACCATCGTCATCACTCTTCAACATCCTGTGTACGTCTGCTGAACTTTCCGTGAATTATGGCGAGAAAGTTTGTTGAACAATCTGAAACTAGACGAGAATGCGATCCTGTATCATCGCCAACAAAAAAAAAATTAATCATTATCCGACGTATTCCCATTCCGACTATACGGGGATTCCACACATTTGCAACTAACGCGCTTCGGTGCCCCGTAAAGGCATCCTGTAGAACAGAGTCGAAAATTATCTAATGCTCCAAACATTTTAATTTTTTCGTTGGTTTGTATTTTAAGCTAATTACGATTCAACAAAAAGGAAAAGTTTCTGTTGTGTGCGAGTGTGTATGGGGCGGGGGTCTTCCCTACTCCTCTCATTTCCTCGAAATTTTCCACTTTTGACTTTTGGGAAGTTTGCTCTTTGTTTTTATCAGTTTTATCTTGCTCGCGCATATTTTTACAGAATCATTTATATCGGATTTATGAAACATATGTGTGTGTGTGTGTGTTGTGTGTGTGTGTGTGTGTGTGTGTGTGTGTGTGTGTGTGTGTGTGTGTGTTGTGTGTGTGTATGTGTGTGTGTGTGTGTGTCAAATCTCAAAAATTACAAAATGATGCGGAGGAGATCAAGAAGTTCCACACCACTAATTTTTATTTTTCCTCCCTACTTTATTTTAAATACACACAGCTGAAAAAATACAGTTTTGAGCGGACTAAATAATTTCCGACTCTATTGTATAGGAATGCCAAATGCAAACCGGGCGCAGAAAACTCTAGAAATGAATAGGGGTGGGGAAATTACAGTATAGGCACTATACTGAGGTGGACAAACAAAAAAATACAGGAAGAGGGACGCCAACAAAATATCACAATTAATGTTATAGTATCGAAGTGGTTAGTGATAGATAGTAAAACTGTGTTGTTTGGTTATGTATTAGTTAACATATTAAACCAAGAAACTGGCTCATCTTTACGTGATCTGACTTAACGTAACAAGTTTTGGGATTGATGGAATTCTCATAACTTTAGCATTGTCAGGAAATTTTTGTAAATTTGTGTTCCACACAAAGGAATTCATATGACAGTGTAAAAAATTCCCTTTTATGTGAGTGTGATTTAAGAGTTATTTAACTGTTGTTTTTAGCGCATCTTTCAACCACCTGATACCGTTCTCATTGCTTTGCCACTCTGACACATATCTATGTTTTTCAATATTTTTCTCCTCATGCACCCAAGGGTAGTCTACTGCTGGGATTTAAACAAAAAATTCGAACTCTCCGTATTTTAAAACTCTGATTTAAAAAAAAAAAGATTCGAAAAAGAGTTGAACTTTTGGGATTTATGGGGGAAGAGTTTTAAAATATTAAAACGAACTTTTATTTTTCTTTCATAATTGTATGATTCCTTGTGAGTAAAACACAAATTCGCAAAAATTTTCTGAAAATTTTTTAAAATAAAAAAGTTATGAGGCGTTAGATTTTCTCTTTAAATAAATTATTTGATTTTCATGAAATAAAGGGGTAGGGGTTACTAGTATTGAAATTTGTTTAGGCCTTAAGCTTTGATTACTGTCTTAAAAAGAGCACACTGAGGCGGAGAAAGTCCAACTACATCGGATAATATAGTCAAAGAGACAAAAAGCCGGGTGGTCATAGCTCGAATATTTTTGTTATTGGAATACTCGAATAACGCCGGTTTAGGGCTAACAATAACAACAGGAATATAATCAACTTATACATACCGCCACCAATTTCATGAGGTATCTCACCAGACTACACACGCCAGATACAACATACAGAAACATTCACAAACCGATTTTTTCCCCTACACATGTGACCTGATAAGAAATGACGACTAAATTTTAAGTAGTCCAAACAAACACGCCCACTTTCCTTATTTAGGAAACTATCCAGAAGCTCCTTTCTCGAAAACAATCTGGTCAAAATATTTTTACATATTCTCACATTATGATAAGGCTTTTGGTATTTATTTGTTTTATCCATGTTTACTGCTCCAAAAAGAAAAAGAAAAGTGGGGAGGATATTGCAGGCGTGCGCGAAAGTAGTGCAGGGACCACTTTGACGCTGTTAATGAAAAGTAAACAATGCACAATTTTGGTTTCTGAGAATAAATTATTAAGAGTTGGAAACGACCAGATTATAACACAATACAAAATGATATAAAACGAAAAATACCTCGTTTCAATCAATGAACCTAGAAATTTTCAACGATTTTTTTTATATACAACTTTAAAACGTCTACCAAGTACCACATCACGACAAAACAAGTAATGCGGATGTGTCGTGCAAAGAACGAAAACAAAACAAAATTTCCAACAGGAAAGAGGGATAAGTGCCTATTTTTCGATCCTACAAAAGCAATCTTCATATTTCCGATGAATTTACCATCCCATGGAGAATGTGCATGACATGTCCAAAATATAAAGCCGCGTGGTCATAGAACACAATACACACACACACACACACACAACTCTCTCTCTCTCTCTCTCTCTCTCTCACACACACACAAGCGTGCGGATATGTATAGATATGTAAATATGCATAATACATATGTATATAATACATATGTTTATGTGTGTGTGTATACATATATACACACGTATATAGAAACTAATACATCTGTTGTTTACACACCCATATTCGTCTTTTGTTTTGTTTTGTTTGTTTTTGTAAGTTCCAACTATATATATATATATATATATATATATATATATATATTATATATATATATATATATATATATATATATATATAAGTATATAAGTACCCCCCTCCATTTCTCCCAAATTTGTTTATTTATTTATTTATTGCCAAAAAAACCCGTTTTTTAGATACAGAGGTTCCGGAAAATTGTCAAAAATCGGCAGTGTTAAATTTTCCCCCTTCCTCCTCCCTCTCCCCCGCTCCACAAATTCTTCAATTTTGACTTTTTTCCCCAACACTAACCCTAACCCTAAAACCCTAACCCCCTAACCTTAACCCTAACCCTAACCCTAAAACCCGTAACTACAGAAATGTTTTGAAATTTTTGTCCGAATCATAATGTGCATATTTTTCCGCATATTTAGGGGGGGAAAATTCTTTAAAAAAAAATTTACAAAAGTTTTTGGAAATTTTTTTCAAAATCATAATCTCCGTATTTTTCCGTATATTTCGAAAAAGAAATTTTCTGGGAAAAGGAGAAAAATGAAGGAAATGGGGGTGGGGCGGTAATTTAAAAATACCGATTTATGCCAATTTTTTTTTCTTGTAGATTCGTATTCCTCGTAGCCGAAAAGTGGAGTTTGTTCGAAAAAAGACTTTTTTTTTAAAGGGTGGTTTGGTGGGGGACGGGCGGAAGTCTCGCCCAAATGGAAAGGCGTTTTCCATCTCTTATCTTTTACCATTAACTTATTTCAGTCATTTGACTGCAGCCATGCTGGGGCCTTTATTTTTATATTTTTCCGTATATTTCGAAAAAGAAATTTTCTGGGAAAAGGAGAAAAATGAAGGAAATGGGGGTGGGGCGGTAATTTAAAAATACCGATTTATGCCAATTTTTTTTTCTTGTAGATTCGTATTCCTCGTAGCCGAAAAGTGGGGTTTGTTCGAAAAAAGACTTTTTTTTTAAAGGGTGGTTTGGTGGGGGACGGGCGGAAGTCTCGCCCAAATGGAAAGGCGTTTTCCATCTCTTATCTTTTACCATTAACTTATTTCAGTCATTTGACTGCAGCCATGCTGGGGCCTTTATTTTTATATTTTTAATTGTTATATGTCCCCACATGTGTTGTAGTGTCCCCCTCTGTGTAATGCCTTTATGGCAATTTAAAAGAAATAAAGAAACTTGCTTCCCAACAACATGGTTCCGGGTTCAGCCTTTATAGTATAGCCTCGGACCAACCAAAGCCTTGGTAGACGGAAACTGAAAGAAATCCAGGTATGTGTGTGTGTGTGTGACTGCGGCCATGCTGGGGCCTTGAACGATTTTCATTTTTAGTCGAACAAATCGACCACAAAACATTTATTTTAAACCTAGTATTTATTCTATCGGTCTGTTTTGCCGAACTACTAAGATGCGAGGACGTAAACACACCAACACCGCTTGTCAAGCGGTAATGGGGAACACACAAACACAGGCACAAAGTTACACACACACACACACACACACACATGGATTTCTTTCAGTTTCCGTCTATCAAGGCTTTGGTTGGTCCGAGGCTATAGTAGAAAGGCTGAACCCGGAACCATGTTGTTGGGAAGCAAGTGTCTCTATTTCTTTTAAATTGCCTTGAGGGCATTACACAGAGGGGGACACTACAACACATGTGGGGACATATAACAATTAAAAATATAAAAAATAAAGTATGATATAATGAATGACACATGAAAATGAGATGAAAAACAAATTAAAATATAACATGAATGATATCTAAAAATGATATTATGAGGAATGTGCTACTCACCCCACACTGAGTAACACCACTCGCCGCCTCTGGGTCCTAAGTCCTTTTTTGTCCTTCAGTCAAATCCTTTTCCCCCTTTCTCCATCACATAAGGACATCATTCTCTCCGCCATACATTCGTAACCTTTTTCTCTAGATGCGGGATCGTCTAAATTTTGTGGTGTCTGTTCTTTCTTTTTTTCTTTTTTTTTCTTGTGCGGAAATGGGTAGGGTGAATTTGGTGTCTGTATGGGGAGGGTGGATCTGAGTGGTCTTGGGTGGGATGGAGTTGGACTGGGGTACCACATCATACTCAGAGTTTTTTTCTTTTTTTCTCTTTCTACTGCTCTCTGAAACTTTCCATTCTTCCTCCATTTCCTCCTTTCCTCTGTCTGTCTTTTCTTCCTCTCTTTTCTCTTCTGTCTCAACAACTGTTTCCTCAGCTATAGTCCTTTGTAGAGGGCAGTATGCTCTAATGTGACCCTCTTGGCCACATTTAAAACAACGTGGTACTCTGCCCTCTACCCATACCTTCAGCACGATTTCCCTCAATGTCACTGTCTCCGCCAAGTTCTCACAAAATTTTGTGGTCCTTTTTTTTTCTTTTTTTCTTGAGGGGAAATGGGGGGTGGGGGTTTGGTGTCTGTATGGGGAGAGTGGGTCTGAGTGGTCTTGGGTAGGATGGAGTTAAACTGGGGTACCACATCATACTCAGTGTTTTTTCTTTTATTCTCGTTCTCCTTCTTCTCTCAGAAATTTTCCATTCTTCGTCCTTTTCCTCCTTTCCTCCGTCTGTCTTTTCTTCCTCTCTTTTCTCTTCCGTCTCCACAACTGTTTCCTCAGCCATGGTCCTTTGTAGAGGTCAGTATGCTCTAATGTGGTCCTTTTGGCCACATTTAAAACAACGTGGTACCCTGCACACTACCAATACCCTCAGCACGACTTCCCCCAATGTCACCGTCTCTGCCAAGTTATCCAGTTAACACTCCTCTGTCTGAATAATGAGTTCAAGTGTCCTTCCTTTCCACCCCCTTCTTCCGTTTTTGTGGCTTGGAGGACATGCACCTTCTCCTCGCCTCCAACAAGGACGGACAGCTGCCGCTACCCAAGCCACTTCTATATCCGGTGGATTTGCTTCTACCCTCACCTTGGAAGTCCTTCTTCCCAGGTATGTGGGCAGAAGCAATACTTCCTCTGTTTTCACCCCCACACTCGCCAGCCTCCAAGCCTCCTCTACCGTCCTCCATTGGACGACCATTGTCCCATATCTTCTTCCTTTGGTTATATACGTTATCTCCTTTGTTCGTTCCCTCAGCATCTTTTCCACTTCTGCCTCCATCTGTTCTGCCTTTTTACCTTTCAACGAGTGCACCTTATAGGTGATTGTTTTCTTCACCATCCTCTCCATAATTCCAACTTCTACACGCGTCGTAACTGCTCTCCCTTTTTGTCACCAACTTCATTCACACAAAACGAACTGCTATTGTGTACCTGTACGAACTGGTATTTATCTCCATCTTGTCTGAAATATCCTGAGAGACTCTTTTATATGCTCTGTATTTTGTCTAACACGCATACACCGTGTTTGTACTCATGTTAACTCTTGTAATATACACACAAACACACAGACACAAACACTTGTTGCACACAGTGTTGTTATACTTACAACGGACACACAGACACACATGTGCATGCACTCAGACACTACACTCTGCTAGCACCCATACTTTATCCTATTGTACACTTCTGTAAATAAAATATATCTTTCTCTCAAGCAGTAGAAAGATTGTGTCGTCTTTCTTTATTCCTTTTGGCACTTATTCTTTTATTCCAAGTATTTGGCATCTTCTTTAATGGGTCAACCGTGCGGCGTTTAAAAGGAGACATTTCTGTCACCAACTCCTTTACGTACGGTCGTTTGCTCCACAAAGTCGATTCGTGAAGATCCAAATACTTTCAATGATATTTGGTTTCATAATGTGCTGCTGTGTTAACTTAAAGCATTGGGCAAATTATTTAAACCACAATATCCTTCTTTTACCCACACACCTTCACTAGATATAGAAAATAGCAAACATGAGAAACAAGAGTCTTTTTGTTGTAGTACAGCCACACAACCACACTTTCTTGCTGCACCAGGCAGTTTCAAATGTTCTAATTATTTTTGTCCCTTTCTGTTGATTTTGATCCTTAAATTCTGGTATTGGCCTGCCATTTTTTATAATTTGTCTCTTTTCTTCATAAGCTAGTGATGAAAATGTTTTAAGATAGCCACTTTCCATTGCTGGACAAAGTTAAAATGTAAATAAATAGAAATGAGCTAAATCTGAAAGTAAAGCACACAAAAATAAGCGAAACACAGGCGCGTGACTAGCGGGAGAAAGATTTACTTATGCCTTTATAGAATGTATAGAAAACGGTATTGTAGAAGTGTACATGGCACGTGTACTACAGCAGTACTATGCCTTGCTTAAATACTGAGATTGAAAGATAGGGGTGAATTATGCCTACCTAATCTACAAAAAAAAAATTTATATTTTATGCATAGTAATAAGAGTAACCTTCATAATTTTAGTGAATTAGGTGCATATTTGCCATAAAAGAAAAATGTTGCTATCGATCTATTTTATTCAAAGTAGGCACTGCCTACTTTGTCTACCTAGACTGCACGCCCCTGTTATATATATATATATATATATATATATATATATATATATATATTGATAATAGGCAATACACCTTGAAACGTAGGTCCGTGTGTGGTATCCGCTTCTTGGTGAGTGATCTCCCTTTGCAAGATAGAGGACGCCGTGATGGCGTCGGCCTATCTGGTGACGTTGATGTTCGCCTGGGGCTAAATGCAACAGTCACACCCCCACCACCCTGCCCTGTCCCTAGCCATATTCAGTTGGCTAATATCCCTTATATTATATATATATTATAATTCTGAAATGCAAAAAATTTGTATGTCTGGTTTTGGCATTGAGAACGGGTTAAAGGCCACTAGATCCCGTCAGATTGACTCCAAAATTTACAGGGACATGTAAAATGAGGTGAGGATGCGAGTGGGCTAGGTTAGAAATCCCCATCTTAAAAGGTATCGTTGCTAGGGCCAAAAACGCAAACTTTGACAAGTCTACTCTCATTCTTTTATGTGTCTGTCTTTCTCCATCTCTCTCTCTCTTTCCTCCCTTCCTTTCACCATCTCTCTATTGCGTCGTTTCACAGCGTCTATTATCTTTCCCCCGCCGCCATCGCATTCTATTATTTGCCTGTCTTCCTCCATCTCTCTCTCTCTCTCTCTCCTCCCTTCCTTTCACATTCTCTCTATAACGTCGTTTGATAGCGTCTACTATCTTTCCTCCGCCACCTTCGCAAGCGCTGTCACTCTCTCTCTCTCTCTCTCTCTCTCCCTCTCTCTACGTCTGTCTGCATACATAGAGAGAATTATCATCGCCACAACCACCACCACCACCACCACACAATCATGAGAATCTTTCTCTTAAAACAAATCATCTTTAGGTTTCAAAATATTTCATTTTTCAGTCCTCTCTTTCATATATCACCTTTTCTTCCTCGATCTCTCTCTTTTCCCCCTTCCCTCCAATTTCTCTCTCTATAACGACGTTTGACACCTCACCGTCTCTCTTTCTTCTCCAACGCGTCGCTGAATGTATTTCTGTTTGTATATATAAAGACGAAACTTGACAGCCGCAAAAGTTTAAATATTCCCACCACAGGTCTTTCAGAAAGGTCATTTATTATCTCCCACCACCACCGCACAATTACAACAGATATTATTTATCAAAAGATATGTTATTATTTTGCGTGGATAAAAGATTTTAAAGAATTTATTTCTATGCTCAAGGCGACCGTCGTTAACAAAAATTTGTCGGTAAATTTGAAAAATTTTCCAGTTTTGAAATATTTACTTCTTAACTATTTCATTCGTTTTCTCATTGTAAGCCAAATCATCTTTAGGCTTCAAACTATTTTATTTTTCAGTCCTCTCTTTCATATATCACCTTTTCTTCCTAGATCTCTCTCTTTTCCCCCTTCCCTCCAATTTCTTCCTACAACTACGTTTGACAGCTTCGCCGTCTCTCTGTTACTCTTTCTTCCAAAATTTACAGGGACATGTAAAATGAGGTGAGGATGCGAATGGGCTAGATTAGAAATCCCTATCTTAAAAGGTGTGGTTACTAGGGCAAAAAATACACACTTTGACAAGTCTTCTCTCTTTCATATATGACCTTTTCTTCCTCCGTCTCTACCTCTCCTGAGCGAATAAAGAATGGATCAAATATCTCTACAACTTTAAAAACACAACAGTCTTCTTTAGACCTTCACAAAAGCAACCGCATATATTGCTAGCTGAACCGATACTCCAACATATAGCACCATATGCATGGTTTTCCAAAATGTCAGAGCGTAAAAAGAAGACAAGCCGAGTTGTTTCGCCATTGGTTTTTCTCAGACTAAGATCATATTTCGATGACGTTGACCATTTCGATGATGTTGACCATTGTTTTACGGATGTTTTTGTGCAAGAATGGACGCCAAAATGAACAGAAACTGAATTTATTAGAATGAGATCTTCACATATATATATATATATATATATATATATATATACATACATGTCCCTGTAAATTTTGGAGTCAATCCGACGGGATCTAGGTTAGAAATCCCTATCTTAAAAGGTGTGGTTGCTAGGGCCAAAAACGCACACTTTGACCAGTCTACACTTATTCTTTTATGTGTCTGTCTTTCTCCATCTCTCACTATCTTTCCTCCTTTCCTTCCACTTTCTCTCTACAACGTCGTTTCACAGAGTCTACCTCCCTTCCCTTCACTTTCTCTCTATAACGTTACAGAGAGAAAATGAAAGAAAGGGAGAAAGTAATAATGAGTGAATGAGAATAACGACGAAGGGTTTAAAAAGCGTAAAAATATATTCTTTCTCAACTTACTCAAGATCTTTTGTTGTTTATAAATGGGAGAGAGATAGATAGAGAAAGATAGAGAGTAAGAGAAAACGAGGGAAAGTCTACTATCTTACCCCGCTGCCTTCGACAGCGCTGTCACACTCTCTCTCTATGTCTGTCTGCATTCATAAAGAGAATTATCATCGCCACCATCACCACACAATCATGAGAACAAATATTATGAATCAGATGTTTATTGGGTTAATTTATATGTGTGTGTGTGTGTGTGTTCTATATATAAATATGTATATATAATGAATATATACAAAGTGTATATATCTGTATAAATATATATATATATATAATTTGTATACATTTCTATATATAATGCGTACACGCGCGCGCACACACACACACACACACAAACACACACACGCAGACACACACACACACACACACACACACACACACACACACACACACATATATATATATATTATATATATATATATATATATATATATATAGTGTGTGCATTATGTGGATGGATTGAGCTAAAAATATGCACACCTATGTTAAAAGTGCTGGCGAGTTTGCATGGCAACTATTTTTTTCCTCAAATGAAAGGCGTGACCTCTAGGGCAAAATTCCTCATCTTATAAAATGTGGCCCGAGTAGACCCGAATGAAATCGGGTTATATTAACCAAAATGTGAAAAGGGGTCTAAATAGGGCTGGAAGGGAATTAAAATTTACAGGAGCGGGTGTTTAGGAATTCTCTGTTACATCAAGCTAAAAAATTTGCACCACCCTTTAAATCTTCAATATGTTGCCGTCTATGATGAAGAAGTTTTGAATGCTTGCATTGGTGAATCTACTGTCGTGAGAAAGAATCACTTCAAAACTTGGTGTTTAGGAATTTTGTTTTACATCAAGTTCAACATTATACGCCAGCCGTTAAAATGCCACTACGTTGCCGTCCGTCGTTAAGAAATGCCAGCCACGGTGACTCTACTATTCTCAGATTCTATCCCTTCAAAATTTGGTTTCCAATATTTTTAAAATTTTTATTCAGCTCGCAAGTTCGTCTGTCCCTTTCAAATGTTAGTGTTTTAATGTCTGCCTTGAAGTAGACCTTTCCGTTGTTACTGCCTGATATTTATGATCGATCTTTCAAAATATATTCTTTCTCAACTTACTCAAGATCTTTTGTTGTTTATAAATGGAAGAGAGATAGATAGAGAAAGATAAAGAGTAAGAGAATGCGAGGGAGAGTCCGAGAGAAAGGAAAAGAGAGTGGGAAAGTGAGAGAGAAAGGAGAGAGAAACAAAGATGGAGAATGTGGTGATAAAAAGCAGAAAGGAAGCAACAGAGAGTAACAACCACACTCTTACCCGCGCGTAGAGCGGGCCACCTTAGGCTAGTATATATATATATATATATATATATATATATATATATATATATATATATATATATATATATTATATATATATGTATATGTATGTATATGTATGTATATATATATGTATGTATATGTATGTATATGTATATATATATATATATATATATATATATATATATATATATATATATATATATATATATATATATAAGGTTGGCAACTAAGTTCCCGCCGTTTTTTAAATTTAAATTTTTTAAAGGTTTAATAAAAAATAACAACTAACTAATCAATAATGTATTCACCCTTTTTGTTTAAAACTTCTTCCCAACATTCAACAAGATTCTCAATACCTAGTTGGTATTGAAAATCACCCGATTTCGACCCCAAATTGGTCCAACCAAGCTCTCAATTCTGCGTCAGTATTGAAGGAAACTCCGCGCATAGTATATGGAAGAGATCGAAAGAGAAGGAAATCCGTTGGTGCCAAATCAGGAGAATATGGTAGGTGTGGCAGCACTTCCAAGACATGCGTTTGAATGGCTTCCTTGGTCATATTGGCGATTTGAAGGTGGGCGTTGTCGTGCAGCAGAACTCCATGCTGACGATTAGGTCTTTTCTTTTGAATAGCCGTGTTGAGTAGTTCCATCTGTTGAACATAGAGTTACGCGTTGACCATTTGGTTCCATTCAAGCAATTCGTAATGGATAATCCCTTCCCAGTCCTACCATACGCACAACATCATTTTACGCGGATGAAGATCTTGTTTCACGCGCGGTGTCGCTTGTTTACCGGGGCTAAGCCATTCCTTAGGCTGCTTCATATTGATGTACAGGCACCATTTTTCGTCGCCAGTAACGATTTGGTAAAGAAATCGTTGCTT